>NC_090249.1:36250914-36253414 GCF_037325665.1 Littorina saxatilis
CTATTTTGCCACACAGGACGTATACCTACTTTCTTTTTTTCTCCTTACCTGCAGCGGTTTCAGCGCTTACCTGGAAGGAGCCCCCAACTACAACTTTGACCTGTATCGCAGCCTGGTTCACGAGATCACACGAAGCTTCAAGACCATCTCAGAAGAGGTGGTCAATATTCAGCAGCAGTTTCATGACGTCCACAGTATGAGTCGTTTGGCCGACTGTATTGGCAAGGTGCAGGTTGAGGAGAAGGACAAACTCGAACAGGTAGGCTGAGACACGACAACAGCATGGTTGGGATTCTTCCGGTATATGTCGGAAATCCGGATTCGTAATGTCTGTGGTGATGTTTTTTTGGTTGTTAATTTTACAAATCCTTCAGCGTCTGGGGGCCCCCCCAAAAAAAAAACCTTAAAATTCTTCAGGATTCATGAAATTTTTCAGTCCCACCCATGGACTCCGAACTTAACGTCATATTTCGGAAATAAGTCGTTCAGGGTTTTATTGGCTGTGGGAGAATTGTTCCCCTTCAAGAAGTAAGCCAAACAATTGCCGCCGACATGTAGATTCAAGGGATCTTGGCATCACGGCTAATAGCAAGCTCCGATTGGGCATCATATCACACAGATAGCACAAAACCTGCACATTGGAGCCGATTTACGCCCTTGATTGTTTTGAGTATACATAGGGTTGGTGACGGCTTGGCTTAACGTTTTGAAGCGGCGCAACAGTTACTCTTCTGAAGCCAATCAAAACAAAAACAGTTATTACAAACTTGGTATTAATATTGAAGAAAAAGTTTGGCTCAATGCAAAAGAGACAACAACAGAAACCAGACTAAAAGAATTACAGTGGAAGATATTACACAATATATACCCAACCAATATTCTTCTCTTAAAAATGGGTCTCGCAAATAATGATAAATGTCCATATTGTATTGAACAAGTTGATTATATTAAACATTTCTTTTTCTGTTGCAGTAAAATTCACCATTTGTGGAAGCATGTTGAAACATTGTTTTACGATCGATATAACATAGCAATTATTTTACACGCAACAGATGTGCTGATTTGTGTGCGAGATAAGAATGGTTTGACACATGATATGTTTAAGTATCTTACCCATTTAATCTTGATTGGAAAAATGTGTATAAGTAAATTTGGATATATGGGACACCCCTCGAAATATTATTTATTTTTGGCTCACGTAAGTGTAGCCTATGCGATGATAAACTTTGTCTGTCTGTGCGTGCGTGCGTGCGTGCGTGCGTGCGTATGTATGTATGTGTGTATGTCTGTGGTAGAAACTTTAACATTTCCGAGTCTATGGATTACGTCAGTCTCGGTCAAAAGTGTTCGACGTGTGTGATAGAAACTATTTGAAGACGTCACATTATGACGTAAGAGGGTTAGACGTCACGCAAAGGAATTACTGAAAGTCTCGGTCATTGTTATTGTGAGCGGGCCGAGACTTCTTGGCAGATCCAGGGTCTCGCTTTCTTGCATAGTTTCACCTATGCTTACTGTGTGTGTGTGTGTGTGTGTGTGTGTGTGTGTGTGTGTGTGTGTGTGTGTGTGTGTGTGTGTGTGTGTGTGTGTGTGTGTATGTGTGACGGAGTGATTGAGTTTGTGTTACTGTTTGTCGATTTCTTACGTGAGCCTTGAAGGCTTCGCCTCTTGTTCAAAAGGACTTAACCCTCAGGGGCCTGGTATAAAACAAGTGTAAGTTTAATTTGAGTGTTTGAAATAATAATATTTAGAGACTGTTATTTATGTGATAAAAATGTATGATATATACTCCAGGTTTACTACATGTTTGAATTAAAATTTAAAAACAAAAAACCAAAAACTGGAAAAATGATGACACAACTGTTGAAGTCAGAGATTGGACAAGCAAACGGAGACTTTTGAATTTATAGGCACGAATAAATGATAATGGTGATAATGAAAAAAAAAATAAAATAAATAAAGTAGATGTGTACTGCCGGGCAGTACATACCCCAAGCGAAGTCGTCCATCTGTGTGTACATGATTCTCTCTCTCTCTCTCTCTCTCTCTCTCTCTCTCTGTCTTAAAATGTGTCATCGATGACGTGTTTTCATACTTGCTAATGCGGCAGGCTAATCATGACGTCAAATTGAAACTTCTTGAAGTCTCTCAGAAAGGGACATGAAAACCATGTGGGGGTTACTGGTTTGGGCTGAAAAAAAAACCCAACTCCACCTAAAATTCAAGCGCCTATGGGGCTGAATTATGCAGCATAAATTGTGAAACATCAGGATATCTCACACTTTCAATTCTGCCATCATGTCAAATCTGACAACAAACCTACCCACAAAATGTCATAAATATCGGTGTAGAATTGAGACTTAACGGTTTTTAACTGCCAAAAATAAGTTTTTTTGACTGGAATAGTTTGTCTTGAAATTCAGTTTGGGACAACGGACCCACCCACTAAATTTCATAAAGATAGGTGAAAATTTAAATGTAACGGTTTTTAACTGCCAAA
>NC_090249.1:36258414-36343414 GCF_037325665.1 Littorina saxatilis
AGAGACAGAGAGAGAGACAGAGAGAGAGAGAGAGAGAGACAGAGAGAGAGAGACAGAGAGAGAGACATAGAGAGAGAGACACAGAGAGAGAGACACAGAGAGAGACACAGAGAGAGAGACACAGAGAGAGAGACAGAGAGAGAGAGAGAGACAGAGAGAGACACAGAGAGAGAGACACAGAGAGAGAGACACAGAGAGAGACACACAGAGAGAGACACAGAGAGAGAGACAGAGACAGACAGAGAGAGAGAGAGAGACACACAGGGAGAGAGAGACACACAGAGAGAGAAACAGAGAGAGAGACACAGAAAGAGAGAGAGACACAGAGAAAGAGAGAGAGAGACAGAGAGAGAGACAGAGAGAGAGAGAGAGACACAGAGAGAGAGAGACAGAGAGAGAGAGAGACACAGAGAGAGAGAGACAGAGAGAGAGACACACACAGAGAGAGAGAGACAGAGAGAGAGACACACAGAGAGAGAGACAGAGAGACACAGAGAGAGAGAGAGAGAGAGACACAGAGAGAGAGACAGAGAGACACACACACAGAGAGAGACGCAGAGAGAGAGAGACACACACATAGAGAGACACAGAGAGAGACACAGAGAGGGACAGAGAGAGAGAGAGAGAGGGAGACACAGAGAGAGACACAGAGTTATTTAGTCATTCGGTCAGAAATGAATGTCTCGCATACAAATAATAAAGTAGAACTAAGCAAGAACAGTTACTGTAAGTTGCTGTGATCGGTCACTATCTTAACTTGTGACAAGCAGAAACGAGAAAACATCGGCAGAACACAGCAACTTCCCTTTCTGTGTTCTGCCGTTGTTTTTAACAAACTCGAGTTCAACGAAAACTCTAGCAGAAGACAGTAACGTCCCTTACTGTGTTCTGCCGTTGTTTTTAACAAGCCCGAGTTCAAGGAAAAACTTGGCAGAACACAGTAAGTCCACTAATTGGCTCATAAATCTTTAATCTTACCACTATTTTTGAAATAGACTAAAGTTATAAATTCAGAAATCATCCCCACGCTTTATTGTACTAAAATGTCCAGCGAGAATGCTTTTGTTTTAAATATAAAGCTAAGAACAGAAAACCGCGTTTTTCTCGAAACGTGATTTTTGGACTTACTGTGTTTTGTCAGAGGAGGGCAGAGCTATTCTGACATTAAATTCTGTGTTTAAATCATGTTTTTGGCAGCAACAAGTACCAGAATGATCCATGTCGTTGATTGCAGATGACGGTTCCCTTTCCGCATGAAGCCACGGAAATAACCGAACATTGAAAAACTCACGGACATGTATTACGGAGAAAACTCGAAATAACCGGATGTTTAGCATTACGTCAATATGCTTGCCTACGTAGATTGTATGTTCGAAAGTCTGACTTCTGTTGGGAATTCGCGTGGTGAAGACTGCGGTAAATCTGTAGATGATAAGAGAACAAGGATTGTCTCAGAAGAAACGACTAAATGTTTCAGACCGGTAACTTCATTTCAACATTGCACTATACAATGGACGTTCTATGTGACAGGAGAGTTTGGTGATTTTGTGTTAAACATTGGAGAGATCGTCTGCTAGAATCAGAGATAGGTCGCTTCAGATTGCAGCTTCTGGAAATGTGCAAGGTTTGTTGCCTGTTAAAGAACTGGATTTTACACGTAATGTATGTCATGTACAGTAAGCAACAACAAAATTACACACAAAGCAAATGGCATCGTCTGTCGACTAGTCACAGAAACAAACCTGGCGAGGTATGCGTGTACTTTATACACGTGGAAGAAACCGGAACCATGCGTCTTTGTTATTGCCAATATGCTTTTGGATATTGGCAAAAATGGCCGACTTCCGTAGCATTATGCTTCAAATGTTGATCGGAAAAGGGATGTGAGAGACCATCCAATCACAGCCCCCGAATTCCCCCGCGTGTCCATCAGAATAGCTATATACTATTATTATTTTTGGTATTACTATTATTATTATTGTTAAAAAAAAATTAAAAAAATAAAAAGCTGAAATTGAAAGTTATAAGATAAATAAATTGATATATTTATTTCGAAGTAATTTCAGATTGTTATATATATTTTTTTTTTAATCTACAAAGAAGAAAGAAAAAAAACACACAAAAAAACAACGAACAATAACAACAAATAAGATTGATAACAATGTGTTGTCGTGTTACAATAAACAACATCAGCAGCAACAATAATATAACAGCAACGGCAACAACAACAGCAGCAGCAATACCACCACCAACAACAACAAACGTGATAGATCAAAATTGCAGCTATATGAATTAGCATCATGTTGTTGTTGTTTTTGTTGTCATTGCTATACTGCTGCTGCTTCGGCTGCTGATGTGACTGCTTATGTTGTTGCTGCTGTTAAAATGATATCTAATTAAAAAAATAAAAGTAAAAAAGTTATTTCTGGAATTCATCTAGTAGATGGATAGTTGGCTGTGTGTTGATTGTTGTGGAAAAAGAACCATTTAAGAATCCTGTTTATGTGTGCTTTGCTTTTAGGTACCATTTGTTTGCTCTCTTGGCCAAAAGCCTAGCAGAAAAGCTGCCATGCAATCTATATTGCTCTCTGTCTCATTCTTTGTTCTTGATGAGCAGTATGTTTACATTGATTACCTAAGGACTGAAGTTGTTGCACAGATTTGACAGGCATATGTTGTTAATATTATTCACTGCTTTACATAAGCAGCTATACCCTCAATTAATACATGTGAGAGTGATACAACACCGCCTTGCTGATGTAACAGCTAATTGTTCCTGAAAATTTTTTCAGACAGTACAACTCCAGCTGAGCCGTCAAGGAGCCACTGACAACCCAGATGATGCTTGCCAGAAAGCCCAAGTTGGTGAACTCCAACAGAAGTGAGTAATCAGGATTAATATTTTAACAGGTACTTATTTCTAGAATGTTGCCGTTTGTAAAGGAAACTTCTTTGGTTTGATGAATGTATGAACCATTTTCTTTTAAGATTTAATTTTGATTTTTATGTTTGCAGGATCCAAGAGAATGTGCAGAAAATCTATGACTATATGGAAGACCTCAAGTTTGAATCAGAAGATCTTTACTCCTCAGAAGGAGCAGAACGATGAACCTTCTTCGAAAGACTGTATTATCAAAAGATGGTTGGAGTAATGGAACGAGATTTTCAGTGTACTATAATGCACAATTCATAAAATCCCATGTCCTTTCTTGATATTCCTCAGACCTTCAACAGGAGCTGACGGAGAGAGGACTTGGTCTCAAATGAAAAAGTTCGTTTTTTTATCGCTTTCATATGTGGTGCTAACAAGAGGAACAACTTTTTCACAATCTATACAAACCCGACAGTTATTTTTGAACATCTATTGAAAGAGACGTATCTTGTATACAGTGGAATCCCCCTTAAAGTCTTAAAACGGAGGTCAATAAACTGAGGTTATGAACACAAGATCTGGAAAAGTAAGGTCTTAAAATGGGGGAGAGAGGTTGGAGTCTTCACAGGGTATTCCACTGCACTTACCATCTTTTTTATTTTACACTGTGGCAGAAAATGGATGAAGAGGCCCATTTTCCTGTATGCGTCTCAAAAGACCTGCTTTTTACTTGCAAACCTATGTGGGATATAATTTCGTTGAACAGCATATTATTTGCTGTTGTGATTGTGTATGTATGTTAGTTGCAAGGATTTTGTTCAGGAACCTCCAAGATATGTATGTGAATATCAATAACATGCAAACTTTGCATAGTGCTATTATTTTTTTCATTTTGACTTCTTCAGTGTTGCAGTAGATTTGTTACTTGATATAAACAAGCAAAGTTTTCCAGGACCGAGCAGCCACAATATTATCTTAGACAGTGCAGTTTTAACATGATTCCTATAAATGAGGATAACATTTTGTAGAACTTCTTATAAGTTTGTCAAAGGGAAGTAAACACTTAGACAACTGCAATTCAGTTGAGAGGTATGCAGCATTGAAATGAACAAAATGTCATCTTCAGGGGACTAGTTCCACATAACTGAAACTCTCATTGTCTTTTATTTTGAAGCACTCAAATGTACATATCACTGGTGAAAGTATTGTGTGCATTTGTAAAACACATACTTACTGAATTGCACCAACTGAAGTTTCTTTGCCATGCATGCGTTGTGCTTGTGGAGAACTGGTTGTACTCCTTATTTTTACAAGGACAGTCTACATGTGTGTAATAAAGAACATGTTCACTGCATCTGTGAGGATTGTCTGCTGTTTCAAGTCTGTCATCGTCAGCATGTAGCACTTGCTTTGTCAAGTCTTAAATGTGTGCATGTGAATTCATCCATTATGCTTTTCGTACTATGTGCGCGACCAAGGATTACCAGCAAACTGTGTTGCATGTTATCGCTTCATAGAATAACAGGTTCTTCGACAGCGAGAGGAATTTGTATATATATAGTGTGTATTGCATATATATGATTTTTGTGTGAACAGTACATGTGGTGATGTGTCTATGATTAATTTGTTTTATGTAGGTTGTATTTTTTAATTGTTCTATTTTTTTGTATATATTTATGTTCTTTTGTAAAGGGCCTAGAGCCATAGGCAAGGCACTTAAAAATTTCCAGTTATCATTTTATTATCTGACTATCCCGAATCTTGTCCCCGATGTGCGTGTCTTACACCATGCCTTCCCCCTCCCACCTCAAGATTTACATTTGCCATCATGTCACCGACCAGTCAAGTGGCTCATTTGATTTTACTCCTTGAAACATAGCTTTCAACTTTGCAGGCAAATGAGATCATTGAAATTACTTGTAAGCCTCCACAAAGTCAGATCAGACAACATGCCAATTCAGAGAATGTAGCCAATCCCCTTCCTGCCAAGGCAGCAAGGGTTTCAGCTTTAAAGTCAAACAGACTGGAGACAAACTGGTGAAAATAATGTGCATCAGTTGTGCAATATGTGCCACACAGAATGCAGTGTAAACCCAGCTTTTTGTGCAGTCGTGGTGATGATGAAAACTCTGGTAGTGCTCATTACAGTCAAACCTGTCTATAACGACCGCCCAAAAAGGGTCTTAATTGACAAGTGGCCATTATTAAAAGGTCCATTATATACGGAATAAAACTTGTTGCGAATCTTTTTTTGCTAGTCGTAATGGAAAGGTGGTCGTTATCAAGGTGGTCCACAAGACAGGTTTGACTGTAACAGAACACTAGCCTAAAATAAAACTCCTCCTTCAAACTTACAGCCTACTTTGCCAAGAAAATGTGGAAAATGTGTTTAGCTATGGCTGCATTGTTTTACTTCAGCCAAGAGCGAAACTATACTACTCCAACTTGTGTACTTGAAACATCCTTCACCAAAATGAAAAAGCCAGCACTGTGTATTAAGAATGGATATTTATTCTGATGCAAAATTGCACTTGAATAGGAGCCACGTCTCGATCTCCAACCGAGTTGGATCAACGTACTGCCCCTGATGATGGTGGTGCAATACACACATGGAAAATTCCAAAGCAAATCCAAAACTGAATGACAAACGTGACACAATAAAAAAGGGGCATTCAACGACATTTGTATTATTGGCAGTAAGAATGTACAGTTGCAATTTACAAGGAGAGTGTTGATCGCAAGCAGAGTTATGGATTGTGTGTGGATGATGCAGCGCCGCGGGTGGTGTTTCCGCATCAGCTGGACGTTTAAAGCATGGAAGGCTGAAATGTCGCTGCCCCCTGCACTCTCTCGATATCACACTCCTTCTCCTTTTGATGCCTCGTCAAAGTTACCCACCAATTCTGAAACACAGCACAAAAAGACAGGGGTTACTTTTGATCCATCGAACCTGAGCAGTACATGTTTAACTTTGCCTTTTGTCTCATGTGTACAAGTGACACTTTTAGGCGTGAATGCATACGTTCCCCAGCTTGGCATGTGCCAAACAAGATTGCGCTGGAACTAAGTACATCTCAACATAGGACACTTTCTGATGCCCCTTGGTCTATTAATTTGGCAGAATACCCCTCTCATGAAATGCTGTCTGTAAAGTAGGGACACTGTTCTCAAGGGTGTCCATTCATTGCAGGTACCATTTTAACACCAATAACTTTTTTTGTACACAATTTATACTCCAATGGTTACCTCAGGGGGTCTCCTCTAAAATGCACCAGAAGTAGAGGTACTTTCCTGCTTCAATAGTTTTATACTGGCACTAGTTTGACAGTATGCAGACATGTGGCAGAAGCCTCTTCTGAGTATGAAACAATGTGAAGCCAAAAGAACAAAGACTGAAAGATAAGAGGACTCACCAGGAACCTCATCGTCATCATCGATATCTCCTGCACTCTGCTTAGAGGAATCACCAGCAGCTACAAAAACAGATTGATTAACTTTAAAAATCAGCAATAAATCAAAACCAAACAACTGAGCAAGCACCAGACCGTTATAGCTTCAGTGAATACAGTGTGTGTTTGTGCTTTAAAATAATAAGCAACAGAACACTGCATGGGTGAAACCTAAAAAAAATAAATTGATTGAAAATTCCGAGGTGGGGGTCCAGGGGGGCAAAGCCCCCCAGCTGAAAACAAATTTTGACGTTTTATAGGTGATTTTATGGCCTCTCCTGGGCTATAAAAAAAAAGTGACACTTAATGCCTGTCAAAAACTTAAGAGATGTGATCAGCCTTAAAAAAACAAAATCTTGGATTTTTATTTTTAGTCCATTCACACGAGTAGTACTAGAGGTCCATTCCAACTTATTCTGCTTAAAAGAGTGTCAGAAAGGTCAAGATAGACTGTGCTGAAGCAAGCAGAGAAATGAGTAATAAGTAACAGCAGATCCTATCAAGTCGATGAGCCACAAAAACAATGCCCTTGTCCAAAAACAACAATTTCACCAAACAAGTCACACGATCATGCGCTTATAACACATAACGATACACGCTCAAAGACAAACAACAGAAAATGACAAAACTGATAACACATGAAAAACAGCAGCCATATATCATATACAACATGAACACCTGAAGTTAATGTCGTGTTTATTTGATGACTAACCTGAAAACTACACCAAAGATACGCATTGAAGTTGAACCGAAGATCCAAAGATACGGCGCACGGCCCAATGAAAGAAAGAATGAAATGGTCGACGTAAACTTAGACTTTATCACGAAGTCGGTACAGCTTTTTTGTGGTGTTTGCTTCTTGCGCGTGCATATTCTTCCCGATAATACTATATTATAATCTCTCACTTTGGAGCAGATGGCACACAAATGTCACGGTGTATCAAGATTCTGAAGCCACTTCCGAAAACACTCTACGGCTTACGCGCGTTTGTTCGGTTGGTCAGCACCGATTAACTCTGTTGAAGCGTTAAAACTGAAAACGAGTACAGTGGAACCCCTCACAAGGACCCCCCCTCTCGAACGACTACCCCGCCACAACAACCTTTTTTTTTTTAACCGATGTTTCCTTATATAGTTGCCACCAGTGTAGCGACCACCCCGCTCTAACGTCTAAGGACCGACCTAACAGCTTGTGTAACGACTTTGTCAGACAAAGCCAAGACTCTCAGTCAGCGTAACGCATCACTGACAAACCGGTTATAACCAGTTATAACCGTCTCGCGTAAGCAAAGGCACTAAACCGCTGAGAGGTGTGATGGTTGGGTGGGCTGAGTAAACAGCACAAACCAATCATCGAGATCAAAGGCAGGTCCATTGTGATAGCTGGGTGGTCTTGTATAGAGACACTGACCTTCTTCCCAGGGGTCATTGACCCAGTTTTAGCTACGAGAGGTGGTTCCCCTTTCATATCTGAGAGAGGAAACACCGGGTCAGTGACCGAGTTTAACCTATGGGGAGTTTAACCTATGGCGCGGTCTCTTTGATGTCTTGAGAAGAAACTTGGCCAGGGTACTGAGATCTGAGGGTAGTACATGCACCAGAACTGGTGGACACCATCGACAATGTCTAACATGAAATCGAAGCAGTTTGCTTGAGGAAACGATCATCAGCAACTCAAACTTCTGGTGTTTTTTTTAAGAAAATCTGAGGTGACTTTCTTTGTGGCCCCCTGACCCCGCCCCCTCCCTCTGTAAGGACCCCCCTTCATAAGGACCGATTTTTGTCAACATTTTCAAGGTCGCTAGAGAGGGGTTCCACTGCAGTGCAAAGTTCTCAAGGAAAAGCACTTGAGTTTCAAGCACCAAACTTATCACACACAGTTTTAGTTTCATGAACTCCAACCAGTCCCATCGCCATTTGTTGGCTAGACCAGCATCAATAAGATCTGTCTGTGCGTTTTCCGTCAAAACCGGCATCTTTGTCGCAGAAATCGTGTCACCACTTCGTAATGCCTGCCAAAACGCGAGAGAACTTTTTTTTTTTATCGTGATGCAGAGCGAATCTGAAAGCAAAGAAACCTCACCTACGGGGTTTATCGCGAGCACAGGCAAAAGCGCTTCCGTTTCTGGGCAAACTGCAACCGGTTCACTATAGCAGTTCAAAAACGCGTTCCGCAAGTAGTTGCGTTTTTTTTTCTCAATTTTTTTTTCTTCAAAAATGCGGATTGACGGAATTTGCGTCAGACTTATTTTCAGATTGATGGATTTCAGTCAATTGACGGGCTAGTTTCACCCATGACACTGTCAAGAAACAGTGAAATACCAAACAGACGCACCAGCATTCAAATACAACAAAAACAATATTTTTTTTACCAAAAGCAAACACTGAGTAACACAGAAACCAGGAACATAAAAAATCAGAACATACAATACTAGTAACCGAGAAATATGCACAATCAGCCTTCCGACATCTCAGGCAAAAGTGTCCTATTTTTTTCCCGCCGATACTAGACTTTTTTTTTATATTGCATTTGAAATAAAAAAGCACAAAAAAAGCGTCAAAACGAAAGTAACAGACGGCACAAGGGGGATAACCTCGCATCCCTTTTGTCTCATTTGTTTTGTAATGTGTTGTCTTTCTCTTTGTATAGTAAGTCCAGTCTCTTTGCGTCACTGGAGTTATTTTCTACCCTGACCAAACAAGAAGAGCAAACGCTCGATCGAGTCACTTTCGCAGTTCTGAATATTATATGAGGCATCAGATGGACAGGAAGAAATTGCTATTCACAACACAATACAGATGTAAATAATTTGATGTAAAGAATAATCCTATAAAGTTTGAATCAAATCCGATGAATAGTTTCAGAGATATGATATTTCAATTTTTTTCCTTCAAGACATACCTGTGACCTTGAAAAAGGTCAAAGGTCACCAAAGCAGACGTCAAAGTGTAGAGGTCACTGGGAGTCACGTTCACATAAAATTTGAGCCCGGTCACTTTTATAGTTTCCGAGAAAAGCCCAACGTTAAGTTGTGTGTTGCCGAACAGAAAAGGCTAGTTATCTCCCTTGTTTTTCTGATAACGTTCGTAAAGGGCTACAGATGTAAATACTTTGATGTAAAGAATAATCCTACAAAGTTTCAATCACATCCGATGAACTTTGTCAAAGATATAAAATGTCTAATTTTTCCTTTGACGCTGACCTGTGACCTTGAAAAAGGTCAAAGGTCAACGAAACCATCGTTAAAGTGTAGAGGTCATTGGAGGTCACGACTAAACAAAATATGAGCCGGATCGCTTTGATAGTTTCCGAGAAAAGTCCAACGTTAAGGTGGTGTCTACGGCCGGCCGGACAGACTAACACTGACCGATTACATAGAGTCACTTTTTCTCAAGTGACTCAAAAAACTAAAATCCCAACCTACCTACCCTATTTTTATTAGCCATGATACCAGAAACATACAACTTTTTTGGGGGGGGGCCTTAGAAGATAAGAAGCATTGGATGAACAAGCAGAAATGTGACAAAAAAAGTTTGAAAACTCTCTCGGTTTCCATACTTACCATTTGCAACAGTCGATGCTAGTTTCCTGAGACTGCTCAAACTCTCTGTACCCAACTGGTTCAGGATACCTGGGAGCATCTCAGCTATTTCTGTAGAAGATAAAATAAAAAGTGTTAGTATAACTTATTAACCATATAACACAATCGATAACAAAAAACAACAAGTCGCATAAGACGAAATTACTACATTTAGTCAAGCTGTGGAACTCCCAGAATGAAACTGAACGCACTGCATTTTTTCACAATGACTGTAGTCTGCCGCTTGTGCAAAAAAAGGCAGTGAAACTGACGACCCTGTTCAGCGCGGTAGCAGTTGCGCTGTGCTGCATAGCACGCTTTACTGTACCTCTCTTCGTTTTAACTTTCTGAGCGTGTTTTTAATCCAAACATATCATATCTAAATGTTTTTGGAATCAGGAACCGGCAAGGAATAAGATGAAATTGTTTTTAAAACGATTTCGGAAATTTATTTTAATCATAATTTTTATATTTTTAATTTTCAGAGCTTGTTTTTAATCCGAATATAACATATTTATATGTTTTTAGAATCAGAACACGATGAAGAATGAAATAAAAGAAATTTGGATTGTTTTATAAAAAAAACAAGAAGGGCAAAGCCCATACGACTCACATGCTTGACCTTGACCAAGTGACCTTGACCATATGTGACCAAATGTGTCTCATGATGAAAGCATAACATGTGCCCCACATAATTTTTAAGTTTGAAACAGTTATCTTCCATAGTTCAGGGTCAAGGTCACTTCAAAATATGTATACAACCCAACTTTGAAGAGCTCCTGTGACCTTGACGCAAGGTAAACCAAACTGGTATCAAAAGATGGGGCTTATTTTGCCCTATATATCATATATAGGTGAGGTATTGAATCTCAAAAACTTCAGAGAAAATGGGAAAAATAGCTGTTTTTTAGACAACATTTATGGCCCCAGCGACCTTGACCTTGAAGCAAGGTCAAGATGCTATGTATGTTTTTTGGGGCCTTGTCATCATACACCATCTTGCCAAATTTGGTACTGATAGACTGAATAGTGTCCAAGAAATATCCAACGTTAAAGTTTTCCGGACGGCCGGCCGGACGGGGGGACAGACGGACGGACGACTCGGGTGAGTACATAGACTCACTTTTGCTTCGCATGTGAGTCAATAATTTTAATTACAATTTTCAGATTTTTAATGACCAAAGTCATTAATTAATTTGTAAGCCTCCATGCTGAAATGCAATATCGAAGTTCGGCCTTCGTCGAAGATTGCTTGGCCAAAATTTCAATCAATTTGATTGAAAATTGAGGGTGTGACAGTGCCGCCTCAACTTTTACAAAAAGCCGGATATGACGTCATAAAGACATTTATCGAAAAAATGAGAAAAAAAGTCTGGGGATATCATGCCCAGGAACTCTCATGTAAAATTTCATAAAGATCGGTCCAGTAGTTTACTCTGAATCGCTCTACACACACACACGCACACACACACACATAAACCAGGACCCTTGTCTCGATTCCCCCTCTCTGTTAGAACATTTAGTCAAAACTTAACTAAATGTAAAAAGCTGAATTACAGAAGAAATTAAACACATCAAGCCTTTTTATTTGATGTCAGATATCAGGATCAAAAACACTATCTTCCACACCATCAACTTACGTTTCATTTCGGCATGACCAGTGATGGCAAATGTGTTGGCAGCCAAAGAGGCTTGGACTTTGGGGTTGTTGAAATGGATTACATGGCCATCCTCCTTGATCATGTTGACCTAAACAGACAGTGAAAGAAAACGTCAAGTGTTGTCAAAAATAATCCAACAATGAAATCCCAGCAGCGGTTATTCGTTTCAGCTAGAAAACTTACCACAGAATTTCAACTGACTGGTGCTGCAGTCACACTTGAACTTAACATATCCCCAAGGAAAGGGAAAGCTTCCCAGCTGCACTTAACATGCTTTCAAATGATAAAATTAAAACCTTCGATACCTGAACAAATGTGAACATTCATAATCATAAGCTGTTGAAAAAGAGAAGCTAAAATCAATCACCATACAAACCACACCTACTGGACTTTCTTTCGCCTTCAAAATGTGGTAACAATTTAACCCAATACATCTTCCACACTCAGCCATTATACATTTACGACTTGTTAATAAAGTCCAACCTCTTCAATGCCTGGGATGGAGTTGACGGACAGCTTCTTTAACGAGCTTTGCAACTTTTTGTCGTCCGTCGTGGCTGTTCTGTGGATGACCTTCTTCTTTCTTCTGGCAGAACCCTGTAACATAAATAGCAGTGTCAGTGAAAATCTGGAAAGATACTCAATCTAATCCTTAGGGTTAGACTAGATACACCTGGAATACTTGTTAACTTGACAATACTAATAACTTACACGGAAAAGCATGGCATCAAATCAATCTTAGAAGGAGAATGGTGGAGATAAGCAATGCACCTCTGCTATCAAAAACAAACCCACCAACTTAAAGGCAGAGTAAGCCTCCCGTAAACCATCACAGATACGGTCAGGCTTTTACACACAGTACAAACACCCTTTCATTTAAACACTCACCAATTGAGAACATCCTTGGTGCCCTCCGTAAAGAGCGAACAATTTTCAAAGAATTTATTTTTGCGTGGTTTATCTTACCCCTGAGCCATCGTGAACCCGTGTGATCCAGTTTTCCCCCTTTTCACAATGCAGTCGTCATAGTTAGTCATTTGAATGCGACTCGACGTGAGCTTATCTACAATAGCACGTTTTTTATGCACGAAACAACGGCTGTGGTTCACAAGAACTCTAGCGATGGCTTTTGACTGTTGAGAGGAACGGCGATTTGCACTGATAAACCGGGCCGTCGTCTGCTACGACCCTTGCGTGGGATATAGTTCAGTTGGTAGCGCGCTGGATTTGTATTCAGTTGGCCGCTGTCAGCGTGAGTTCGATCCCAGGTTCGGCGGAAATTTATTTCAGAGTCAACTTGGTGTGCAGACTCTCTTCGGTGTCCGAACCCTCCCCCCGTGTACACTACATTGGGTGTGCACGTTAAAGATCCCACGATTGACAAAAGGGTCTTTCCTGGCAAAATTGATTAGGCACAGTTAATAATTGTCTACCTATACCCGTGTGACTTGGAATAATAGGCTGTGAAAGGTAAATATGCGCCGAAATGGCTGCAATCTACTGGCCGTATAAAATTTCATCTCACACGGCATCACTGCAGAGCGCCTAGAACTGTACCCACGGAATATGCGCGATATAAGCGTCATTGATTGATTGATTGATTGATTGCGTGACCCTGCTTCCGGGCTTTTCTTTTTTTAAACTTTCACAACTTTGAATTGTTCTGATCTTGTCTTGATGAAAAACGAATTCTTTTATGATTAAAGAATGTTTGTGTAACAAGCTGTCAATTTATTATTTAGATTTTAAAAGTTAGGTCTAGCGCAAAAACGAGGCGCCATTGTTCTTCAGGGCCAAGTCCACGAAAATAAATTCTTGGAAAATGTCTCACGCTCGACAGAAAGCAGCCAGGATGTTCCCGTTCGGTGAGCGTTCAAATGGAAGTACATGGTTGCCACTTTCAAATTTTGAAAAGCCTGAAAGTCTGGGGTCCAGGGGCCTCCGGCCCCTGGTGAGGTGCAGGGGCAACGCCCCGCTTGGGGGGTACGGGGGGCGAAGCCCCCTGTACGCTGAAGGATTCTGATGAATTCAAAAGCATTATGTGGCCTCTCCTGTGAGATAATCATAGAAAACAGAAACAAATCTGCTAATTCTCAAAGCAACAGTTTACTTTACAGAAGAGATCAAATTAAAAGTCAAAAGCTGACAAAATAGCATTAAATCTGAGGACTATCTGTTACTTGCGACACATGTGCCTGTGGTGTTTTGCTATGTAAGAGTATGAAGAACCCTCTTTTTTGTGGATGAAATCTTCTATTCTTTTGTGTTTCATCTTTATTTTTTGTGTACAGTCCCTCACCAGCAGTCATCTCGTTTCTGAGTGAGTGCAAACTTTAATACTGATAAATGACTACAACAAAAATATTCTTGCATTGACAACCTAAACTTTTTTCCACCTCACTTAAAAAATAACTTTCAAAAGATGAAATATGTCATTCGTGTTTGCAAATGTCCATTCACACACACATTTCATCTTCTGAAGAGTGAGAGAAAAAAATCTATCCTCGAGTCAGTCTGGATTGGAGCAAAAAGGCCTACCTGTACCACCAACACAGTACCATTGCATTTGTACAGATTTTCCAACCCAGGAAAAAATCTCGGTTTTTCAATTTACGAAAAAAAAAGAAAAAAAAAAAAAACTTTTTTTTTTCTTTTTTTTTTTCGTAAATTGAAAAACCGGAATTTCCGGCTTCAGATTTTTTCAAAAGCCGGAATTCCGGCTCCCAGCCGGAGGAGTGGCAACCATGGAAGTATGCTTGTACTGTATTTAGACGCTCGGGGAGCTCTGTGATGGTTTACGGGAGGCTTACTGTGCCTTTAACCCCAATGAACAAAGAATATAACAACAATACTATGGTTTACAATGGTACACGCACAGAATCAGATGTGCAGCTACCGAGCAAAAATAACCTTTACTTACCTTTCCGCCAATCCTAACTTGGTCGGCTTTGGCTTGCAACTGTTTTAATTTTTCTGGATTCATCTTGGTTCTGGAATAAAAAATAAAAAGAACTTGTGAATATTAAACTTTTCACCCTGATCCTTCACTAAACCCTCAGATCTTCACATGAAACCTGTAAATAAAAACAGCAAATCTCTTATTCATCCACAATGCCATCCAAGTCTGTAGCTGTTGCCAATGCCACGTGTGAATATAAAATATCAAATCAATTTAATGACTCTTCAATCTAAAACTTGAAACATCCCCCGCCATACCATGAAGAAAACATAATTTGTACCTATTAAATTAGGATCAGCATTGACTGATCACATGTGTTTGACTGACCTGCTCTATGTCAAGGTTTATCAGCAATTTTAACCATGTCTGTCACTGTTATGGTTCAGTAACACTAACAAACATACATGCTAGTATCGCTGTTCTGTGCTGGTTGTAATCAACTTGCGTCTCACATGAGTCATAATTAACCCACCAGAGGCATCGACTGCCAAGACCAAACTGTGAACTTCATTTTTGTTTACTATCTTTGTTTTTGGCCTGTTTTCAATTTCAAATAAATGAAGCTGAATCAAAATGACCAAGAGGAGATGAGCATGGACTAATTAAGTGGTGCAGTAGGCCTGTGTCAAATGGGAGATATAGGCTAAGTATAACTTGCGCAGGGTTGGAAGGGTAAAAGTTGAAAATCTTCACTCAGCCGACAGCACAAACACCAGAGGCTGAGAAGGAGCATGTTGATAGGTGAGTGAACCAAAGCTAAGGCTGAGCTCTACCTGTGGGAACAACATCCACTTCTTTTCCTCATGACTATTAATGTGGTACTGGTAGTTTTACTGTAGTGTAAGTGTAACCTGACTTATGAGAGCCGAAGGGAACTGCAGGATCGTCTGCTTTGGTCGCAAAAATGAACGTCAAATCAGATCTGGCACACCAAATAAGGTTAGGAGAAAAAAATCAATGCCAAACTTAGTAAAAATAAACAGGAGGGGCTGCATCGAAATACTTTCGGCGCATGGTATTGGTAGTCATGCCGTGCATGTATCGTCATGACAGAGGCCAAGCGTGTCGGAAGGCATGTCGGAAAGCATGGGTCATTGTGTGTGGATAGGCAGCAAAGATCAAAATAAATAAACGCTGTTGCCACAAATTTTGTCGACCATACGCAGCGATTGTTACACCGCAACACTACTATGTGATCAAATGTGTCGATTTCCCAAATATACTCACTGGTTTATGAGCTGACTTGAGAGATTCTTGTCTCCCACGAGGTACAACTATGGCCGCTCCGATGGAAAGGAACGTGACGTCACTTTATTGTGCGTACCAAATCTCTAATAATCTCAAATCAAAATAAAGTAGCACCTGTCAGGTATTGCTGAAAAACTCAGCAAAGGGTTAACATTGCCACCCATTGAAAAGTTAAAAGATCTGGAATGATTAGTTTAAGGACTCTTTATTGGTATTTTTAGGTATGTTTAAAGTAGTAGTTAACATTACATTTATTAGAGACTATATCAGAGCTCAACTCAGGGCGCGAACTCTCGTCTGCACCACAGTCGGTGCGTGTCACTCACAACAGAATTTCGGTCAGTCCAGCCGCCTACTTCACTGTCGCCATGTCTTCCGAAGTCAGCGAAGGTCCTTCCACCTCAGGGTCTCCGACCAAAGACAAGTATGAGACAGTACTTTATCCGACTCTTTCATGAATTGCTGAAGAACTTCTTTGTTTTGTCATGAATCTTATTTCCCCCTTGTCACAATATTTTACAGACAGTTCGTATTCATGCATGTGGAATATTTTTTTGAAGGGATAGAACGGATAAATCAAATGTGAGGAAAACGGAGCTGAGGACAGCCTTACTTTACCATAATGGAATAAGCTCCAACGAAGAATCATGAAGCAGAAACTGAGAAAGATTAACTTCTAGTGTTTTCGCATTCACACATTTAGGCTTAAAGCTGTGGTCTATTTATGACTTTCCGGGGCTACGAGGTTGAAAAATAGTGATACAATCATGTACAGAATTCTGTACAGCAAACACTACCCGAAACCCCACCTATACGGCGTGTATGACCTTGAGAGCTTCAGTCAACGCTTGGATTTTGCAGTGGTAACATCCTGTTTGCTCTCTCAGAGCTGAGCATATTTGTCACGAAGGATCGAGCAGAAAAAATAAACGACTTGGCAGGGATTCGAACTCGGGGCCTCGAAATGTCGGGGCCGATGTCTTAACCGCTAGGCCACTTCACCAGTGTTGTCAAAGATAACAAATTGATAATTTTATATCATTCTACGCTTGAATTACCATTCATGCGTTGCAAAAACGTAAAAATTGCCATTAGAATTTGCCTTTATTCGCGCCGCAAACATGTTTCACGGAATCGCAGTACATGTTTACACCGTCATGCTACACGACATTCTCGCAAATAGCTGCGATATCTCTATTTACAACATGCAAGAAAAATGACAAGAACAGTAATTGAATCTCTCCAAAGCTCTGTGCAGTTGAAAACATACATCTAAGAAATAGTTATACATGTTTTCACTTCTGAACAATGGGCGGATAGAGGTATAAATCATGCTGCTTCAAGAATAACATAACCTGCATTCATATCAATGTTTTTTCTTCTTTTTCTCAATAGGCGCAGTAGCCTAGTGGTTAGGACATGAGACACGAAGTCTCGAGGTCGAGAGTTCGAATCTTCGCCAGGGCGTTTATTTTTTCCCCTTGATCTCTCTTGAAGATAAAATATGATCAGTTTTGAGAGAGCAAACCGGATGTTATCCCTGCAAAATTCAAGCGTTGACTGAAGCTCTCAAGGTCATACACGCCGTATAGGTGGGGTTTCGGGTAGTGTTTGCTGTACAGAATTCTGTACATGATTGTATCACTATTTTTCAAACTCGTAGCCCCGTAAAGTCATAAATAGACCACAGCTTTAAACTCTGTTTCATGATTTGTGCTAAGGATTTTAGTTCACTGTATTAGTTGCACGTGCTGTTGCAGCACAAGGTAGATTATTTGCACTCAGTTACTAACCATGAGTCTGAACATTGTCAGTGACCAACTCCTGCAGGCCCTTGGTCTTAGCCAGCAGAACAAAAGGCCAGGTAGCTTGCTGTCATTGTAGGCTAGGCAGGAGTTTTATTTCCAGTCTGAGAAGAGGCGACTTTAACGTCACATTTATCAGGATTATTGTCAAGAAGTTATGTTCTTAATCTTATTGTGAGGCTATTGAGTGAATTGATGCTCGCAACTTCCATTGTTGTCAATGTTTGTTATGAAAAGTGTGTTTATGTTATAAAGTGGGTTATGCTGTTTAGAATGTAACTGTTTGTAGCATTGCCACATCGCCCAGCGTCAACTGAGGACACTGTGAAAAGGCACTTTTTTTCACTTTGAGTGAAAAATAATTGGCATAATTGATGTTTGTGAGTCACATATTATGTATCAAATAAATAAGGAATGAATAAAGAAATGATTCAAAAAACAAAGTTTACTGCATGAAATTAATAAAAGATGTGTTTTGGAATATTTTGAGTGTGAAAGTGCGTGTTCATCTTCACTGCCTCTCACGGCCATTTTTGCATCACTCTTAGCAGACGACCAGTTCATTTCAAACTGCTCGGAATACCGTAATTTTCATTGGAGGGCTGTGATATTTTGCAACCAATCAGAGAAAGCCTTACATCTTTCCCATACAAAAAACCGCGAACCACCTGAAGCTACATCTCCGTCAGCATGACGGTGAATATTACTCGTGTGAGTTAAACTAAAATTTGGTCTGAAAACTTCCATCATGCAGTTTATAAAACATTAACTTCTGTTTCATTTAAGCCAAATCAAAAGAATCGAGCGAGAAATGACTTATTCCCAACGATTATGCTGCGCAAAACGGGACCCGAAAAATGCGAAACTCGGCCGATCAAAAGCCTGAAGAGGTTGCGATCTCGGCTCGCTCAAAGCAAAGTGATTTCGAACTAAAATGACCATATCTCGAGAACTACTGCACCGATTTAAATAAAACAAATTGCTATGTGCTCAGAATGTTAATCTCTTTAAAATGGTGTGTTTCTTGTCATTCAACCATTAATTTCAAAATTTCATGTCATTGCCACAGCAATCATGTAATTAGCTACTAGTACTAGCTTTGTCCTCAAATGACGCCCAAAATTTCTCAACTAAAATGACCTTATCTCGAGAACTACTGCACCGATTTAAATAAAACAAATTGCTATGTGCTCAGAATTTTGATCTCTTTAAAACAGTGCGTTTCTTGTCATTCAACCATTAATTTCAAAATGTAATGTGTCATTGCTACTGTTAGTGTTAACCATCTTGTTTTTTTCAGGATGGATGCCCGGTTGAAGGCAACAAACCTGCTAGCTCAAGGAAAGCGAAACATGGTCTGTCAGGAAATCCCCACCGCTGTCCAGCAGTTCCAGGATGCTTGCCAGCTTTTGTGAGTCCTTCCTAAATTAATCTTGTTTCACTGTCAATTAAAAAAAAAAAAGTATTAGGTTCCCCAGCCAAACTTTCTTTCATAGTGACCCTAGAACATTGTTACCTTTTAACTCGACAAAAAAGAAAGACTGCAGGCTCAAGAAGGGAAACTACCCTTCTCTGAAATCAAGGGGACACAACTTGCACAAGTTCTGGTGAGCAAAAAAGCCACATGTGCAATGAGAGAAAAAAAATACTGAACGGCTTACTGTAAAGTGTAATTTGAGGGAGGAGGTGCGCCGGCAAAATGGAAGACCTTATGCCTGCAGCGTTTCTAAAATGTCGGAAGTTGCTTTTGTTGCTTAGGGTTGGAACTGCACTCTACTGTTCATAACACATTATACACCATAATCTACATTCTTCAGGTCTGGTGCGTATGGCGAGATGGCAAAGGAATGTGCTGATGCGTATTTCCAGTATGGCAGCGCCCTCCTTGAACTTGCCAGGATGGAGCAAGGTGTCTTGGGAAACGCCCTTGACGGAGGTGATTTTTGTTGAAATTATTGGTCAACAAAGATTGTCAAGATGTACAGGCCGTGTGATGTCATCTTAGTGCAGGTCTTTGAAAACTAAACAATTAATAGGAAGAGGAACTGAGGAAGAGATTTACCCACTACCTTGTGAGATTTTAGTATTTTACATTCAGAATGTATTTGTTGTACTTACAGCATAATCGGGGGTCATACTGACTTGAGTGCTTTGCATGGGTTACAGAAAGCAAGATCTATGATAAACAGCAATTATGACTAAAAAGAAATACGTATAAAGCCTGAAGAATGCAATATGTACCGATAATTTTGCAACCAGTGTTTAATTATTTTGTCAGTAGGTTCTCTTTTATAGCAATGACACATGAAATTTTGAAATTAATGGTTGAATGACAAACACACCATTTTAAAGGTCCTTGTCTACATTTTTATACCGAAATCGCCATTTGACCATTAAAATGCAGAGTCTATTATCTACAAATATCAACAATACACCCCCTTTCGATCAGGAAAGACGAAGCCAGTGTAGTCGTTTGAAAATTCATTGTAGTATTCCAGCGTAGTACTCATAGTAGGATATCCTTATTTGGAAAATGCCAAGCGCAAAACTCCTCTCAAATCCCGTGCATTTCGTGCGTTTAAAAAAAAGCATGGACAGCGCTCCAGTGTCAAACTGTTGCTGCACTTGTTTGGGCGTGGCTATAAGCATAGTGACATGAATTTGATTGGTCAGTATTTTTAGGCACATGTTCTCAGCAAACAGAAAACAAAATATTGGAAGCGTGAGTCACGCTACCCAAAAATAAAATCTTTTTTTACATATATTTTTTTTTCTATAACTTTTTGACTCGCATGCGAAGCAAAAGTGAGTCTATGTACTCACCCGAGTCGTCCGTCCGTCCGTCCGTCCGGAAAACTTTAACGTTGGATATTTCTTGGACACTATTCAGTCTATCAGTACCAAATTTGGCAAGATGGTGTATGATGACAAGGCCCCAAAAAACATACATAGCATCTTGACCTTGCTTCAAGGTCAAGGTCGCAGGGGCCATAAATGTTGCCTAAAAAACAGCTATTTTTCACATTTTTCCCATTTTCTCTGAAGTTTTTGAGATTCAATACCTCACCTATATATGATATATAGGGCAAAGTAAGCCCCATCGTTTGATACCAGTTTGGTTTACCTTGCTTCAAGGTCAAGGTCACAGGAGCTCTTCAAAGTTGGATTGTATACATATTTTGAAGTGACCTTGACCCTGAACTATGGAAGATAACTGTTTCAAACTTAAAAATTATGTGGGGCACATGTTATGCTTTCATCATGAGACACATTTGGTCACATATGATCAAGGTCAAGGTCACTTTGACCCTTATGAAATGTGACCAAAATAAGGTAGTGAACCACTAAAAGTGACCATATCTCATGGTAGAAAGAGCCAATAAGCACCATTGTACTTCCTATGTCTTGAATTAACAGCTTTGTGTTGCATGACCTTGGATGACCTTGACCTTGGGTCAAGGTCACATGTATTTTGGTAGGAAAAATGTGTAAAGCATGTGAGTCGTATGGGCTTTGCCCTTCTTGTTTCCCCATGGTTCATTCATCATCTGACATAACTTTTTAGCGATCCATGAAGACGACACCATCACGTTGATTCGTTGATGACACAACCATTTGTCGAGGATAGCGTAGGCACCCGGTCTGCTCCCCGCCTAAAATAGGCCAGTGCCGTTCCGTCTTCGAGGGACTCCGTGGGTTTCATTTCGGAGTTTTCCTTCTCCTAGACGAGTTTCCTTCCATGGATGATGAGCCTCCTCTACCCTCGTTTTGAATTCAGAGTGGTCTTCTCTTAGGATAGCTGCCTGCCAGGGTTGACGAGCCTATCCTGCCCGGCTATTTGACCCATAGCTGGAGGTTGGTTCGTGGGCACCTGGGCGTTTCCACACACCGGTGGGCCCGCATGCCGCACGTCTAGGGGCCAACCTCCGAGTCCTTGTAGTCTAGCCTGGGGCCTTGCGGTACCCAGTTTACGCCTGTCGCCGCGATGGAGGCACTACATAGGGCTTGTTGTGGAGAGGTTATTGTACTGGCAGGAGAGACTGACGCATTCTGCTCTCTTTTCGCATTGTCCTAAAAAGGACAGACGGTGCTAGCCAGCGGTGAGGGCTGAAAGCGAGAAGTGACAAGCACAAGACACTTCGCCAACACACTAGACACGTCACACAACCGTTTGGCAGGCAACTTTTTAGCGAAATCTAACCATAAGATTATTGGAAAAAAAGCAAAAATGTAGACGACCACCTTTAAAGAGATCAAAATTCTGAGCACATAGCAATTTGTTTTATTTAAATCGGTGCAGTAGTTCTCGAGATATGGTCATTTTAGTTGAGAAATTTTGGGCGTCATTTGAGGACAAAGCTAGTAGCTAAATAGATGGGACATAGCCTGATTGCTGTGGCAATGACATGAAATTTTGAAATTAATGGTTGAATGACAAGAAACACACCATTTTAAAGAGATCAAAATTCTGAGCACATAGCAATTTGTTTTATTTAAATCGGTGCAGTAGTTCGCGAGATATGGTCATTTTAGTTCGAAATCACTTTGCTCTGAGCGAGCCGAGATCGCAACCTCTTCAGGCTTTTGATCGGCCGAGTTTCACATTTTTCGGGTCCAGTTTTGCGCAGCATAATCGTTGGGAATAAGTCCATTTCTCGCTCGATTCTTTTGATTTTTGGCTTAATTGAAACAGAAGTTAATGTTTTATAAACTGCATTTGAACCGTGTATGCCGATGGAAGTTTTCAGACCAAATTTTAGTGAAACTCACGAGTAATATTCACCGTCATGCTGACGGAGATGTAGCTTCCGGTGGGTCGCGGTTTTTTGTATGGGAAAGATGTAAAGCTTTCTCTGATTTGTTGCAAAATATCACAGCCCTCCAATGAAAATTACGGTATTCCGAGCAGTTTGAAATGAACTGGTCGTCTGCTAAGAGTGACGCGAAAATGGCCGCGAGAGGCAGTGAAGACGAACACGCACTTTCACACTCAAAATATTCCAAAACACATCTTTTATTAATTTCATGCAGTAAACTTTGTTTTTGAATCATTTCTTTATTCATTCCTTTTTCATTTGATACATAATTTGTGACTCACAAACATCAATTACGCCAATTATTTTTCACTCAAAGTGAAAAAAAGTGCCTTTTTCACTGTGTCCTCAGTTGACGCTGGGCGATGTGGCAATGCTATTTCTAAATTAGTTTGTCCCAAAAGCACTGCTTGAGGAGCATATCTCACAGCAAGTCTTTGTTTTACATTTGCAGTTGATGTGGATGCTGAAGACGACGCTGAACCCAACAACAAAGAGCAGTTTGAACCGGTAGACAAGATTGGAGGTATGATAGTAGCGCTTTCAGTAGCGTAGGCGTTTACTCTATTGAGCTCTGTTCCCATTTCCTTGTTACGAGGTCTAGAGTCGGTGATTTATATTTACGGGTAATGCCAGAATTGGACTGTTTGCTTTTGGTCTTGTGGTTGCATTGCAAAAAAAAGTGTGTGCCATTAATGTTGATCATCTGTAGAGTTTCAGTAAAGAAGTTTGCTTTACCATTGTGCATTGAGTGTGTAGTTTCCTTTGCTGCTGCCGGAATTAGTGTTATTATGTGTGGTAATCATAACTACTGCTGCTTAATTACTAGCATGGGAAAATATGCCTTGTTGCTCTTCTTCACTGCTTTCCTATGTTTGCTTTTTATGCCACCTGTAGAGGAAGAACGGGACAAGCTTAGGGCAGAGGTGTATGAAGCCATGTCGGAAGAAGAGCGTGCAAAGCAAGAAAAAGAACAGAAAGAAGGAAAAAAAACATCAGCAGATAAGAAAAGTGATGCTGACGCCATGGAAACAGATGAAAATGATGAGAACAAGGTCGAGAAGGAAAGCAAGAGCATTGAAGCGGCTGACAAAAAAGCAAAAGACGCAGAGACAGGGGAAGCAGAAAAAGGCACCAAGTCCTCTTCTGTGCTGCAAGAACAAGATCGGATGAAGCAGGTGGTCGAAGTCTTGGCTGAAAAGAAAGCCGATAACAAAAACCAGAAAGTAGGGGCCAAAGGAGAGAAAATCGAAGAGGCTGCTAAGAAAGAAGAGAAAAACAAGAAAGACAGCGCTGAGAAGAGCAAGAAAGATGAAGAAGCCCCAGAAAATGTAGAGAAACAAGCAGGCAAGGATGAGAAAAAGATGGAAGAGGACAAAGAGAAAGGAGGATCCACAGAAGAAAAGATGGAAGAGGACCAGAAAGACAGGGCCAAAGGAGAGAAGATCGAAGAGGCTGCAAAGAAAGAAGAGAAAAATGAGAAAGAGAGCGCTGGGAAGAGCAGGAAAGACGGTGAAGTTCCAGAAAAGGTAGAGAAAGAAGCAGGCAAGGAGGAAAAAGAGAAAGACAAGAAAGGAGGACCCACAGAGGAAAAGATGGAAGAGGACCAGAAAGATGGGGCCAAAGGAGAGAAGATGGAAGAGGCTGCAAAGAAAGAAGAGAGCTCTGAGAAGAGCAAGAAAGACGGAGAAGTTCCAGAAAAAGTAGAGAAAGAAGCAGGCAAGGAGGAGAAAAAGATGGAAGAGGACAAAGAGCAAGACAAGAAAGGAGGATACACAGAGAAAAAGATGGAAGAGGACAAAGAGCAAGACAAGAAAGGAGGATCCACAGAGAAAAAGATGAAAGAGGACAAAGAGAATGATAAAGGAGGATCCGCAGAGAAAAATGAGGACAAAGAGAAAGACAAGAAAGAAGGTTCTACAGAGGAAAAGATGGAAGAGGACAAAGAGAAAGATAATAAAGGATCTACAGAGGACAAAGGGAAAGACAAGAAAGGAGGATCCACAGAGGAAAAGATGGATGAGGATACCGAGAAGAGCAAGGAAGACAAGTCAGAGAAAGTAGCTACTGCTGATGCTTCAGAGGATGCCAAAGCTAAAGGTGATTCTTGCACCTGTTGATTACCTTCAAGTTCAAGGAATTCCCCCCATGTTTTACTAACTTATAAAAAGTCTTATTAGATGTAGGGCTGAAAAGGTTTCAAGCTTCAGTTGATGGCTCGGCTGTTCTGTTGTCTGCTCCTCTTCATCACCTTCCCTTTAATCTATTTCCCTAATGTTTTGCTAACTTTTTCAACATTTGGTTAACTATTGTGCACATTTTTGTGTTTTTTTTGCAGATGAACTTTTGAACTTGAAGAGGGATTCTTTTTCTCTATGTTATCATGCATGATTGAACCTTTTCCCATGGACATAATTTTTAACCTGCATGCGTTATGCTTCATTCCGTTTTAGAATGGTAAAAAGATGATTTGTGGTGTCTTATACTTAAATAGTACTTGGAACATTTAAGTAGGTGCAAATAGTGATTTTGGTAGGAATTGAATTTTCTTTCCTTAGCGTATATATTGTTAGTAAGTGGTAGTAAGAAACTGGAAATTTGTAAGTGGGCTAAATATGTTCAGCTGAAAGCATTTTTGTTTCTGCCTCTTATGGTTTCTATTTGATGCTGTTGAAGTGGTTTAAAAATAAGGAAGCTTGAAACAGTGTTATTGGAACCCAGGGTTTAACCTGGAAGAAAAAGACAATGGGACATTTGTCCCCCTCAACCAAATTCTGATGGGACATTGCTTTTTTACGTGGGTCTGTGAGTGTGATTCGATCGATATCGCTTGTGTTGACAGTTTCCGCAGAGGTAAACGCGCAAGCACAGATCGATCCCGCACAGTTAGTAGGATTGGTTGAATACTAATGAATTATTTTAAAAGCCAATCTCAGCGTGTTTCACAAACTCATAAGTTGCTCGGCTTGGCGCCTGTTTTTGCTTGGGTCTTTCCGAACACTCTACTCCCGTGAAAAGTGTGCACGGGGGTGACGCAGTGCTACGTAATCTCAGTGCGCCCTTTGACGCACTGAAGGGAATTCCAATGGGACATTTTGAAATGTTATGCGTCAATGGCGCACTAGTAAATGAAACCCTGGGAACCCTTCAGCTCAGTTAGAAAATCATTTGGTATTGATTGCATAAGAAAAGATGACCGTTTTGGTACATGTATTTGCCAAATTTTCAGGTTTTGATTAATCGGACTGCTTTGGCTCTGATAACCACACACCCTAACTGTCTTTGTTGATGCACGACTTTTGTTTTTCACGTTATACATGCCAGGGAACCCATACAATTTCGCCATATTTTGTACACTTTTAAGTCTAAAATACAATCAGTACGGTCGGTGGAACAAAATTACAACCACAAATTCTAGACTACTTTTCTTCACAAGCGCATCTGAGTTTCACACAACCAAAGTTGCACACATAGGTTGGCATTCCTGTATATTTACTGGGACACTGTTTATTTTAATGATTAAAGATAACTTTATAACTTTTGATTAAATTACATATTCCTACTCCGAATCACATGTAGCAGTTGACTCAGTCTAAAGTGCTAGGTCTGAAAAGGCTACCCGTCTAAGGGGAGCAACCCCAACTAAAAAAGTGTAAACGTAGCTATGGTAATGACGACGCACCCAGGGAGTTACCTCCCCTCCTGCGTACTACGTCACTACTGCTACTGACCACGTGACCCCTATCATTCGACACTTCAGCTTTCTAGGGAGCAGGTCGTGAATTTTTTGGCTCTAGTGGAAGTTCGCTGTTTGGTGTTTGCTTAGACACCCACCGGCACCCACACCCGTCTCTTCACCCGCTGCACTGGTAGTTGGTGAGCTCGTTCCTTTTCTTGTATCGAACGTAATTTTCAGTTGCTACTTGAAATTTTCGGCCACGTGTTGGTCACGTATTTTGTGGTAGCCATTTTGGAATTTTGTGTCTCCATTTTGTTGTCAGCATGTCTGACGGAGACAAAAAGCGCGAGCGCGGCAAGGCTGATGTGAAAGGGAAAATTAAACCCAAGTCTTCCACTTCTGTCCCTAAGCCTATTTTGGTTGTGGTTTCTGACGCGGCTAACAATACTGTTATGACGGTCCCTATTTCTGCCCCAAATGACCAGCCGGTTGTGGGGCAGTCTAATCAACCTACGCGTACCTGTGTTTCTCGCTCGTCTTCTCTGCCGCTTGCAGATTCGACGTCGCTGGTTTCATCGTTGCTTTCTTCGCTGGTTCCCGAGCTTCGCACGCTGGTGAGAGAGGAGTTGGTGCGTTCTCAGCCGCCGACTTCCGTTGTCCCGTCGATGGCTTCCTTTCCGCTTCCGGCTGTGACGCTGTCCTTGACCGAGGCGGTTGCTTCTGTGCCTTCTACCGCTGTGGTTGGCGACGCAAGTAAGTTGGGCTGGTCCGTAGGCCCTCGTGAGGCCGCTGGACGCTCCCTGCTGGGAAGCAGCCCTTTTCGGCGGGTTCACGACCCGCAAACCCCTGTTCGTTCTCACTTTGGCTTCACGGAAGACCATCGTGTCGATGAGCAATGGCGGCATTTGGTTCAGGCTTCGACGCTTCCGGCACTCGCCGGAAGCGTAGGTCCTCCGACGTACGCACCCGCTGGGGTCGTTTCCGGAGTCGACCAGCCGGTTCCGTCTGCTGCGCTTCCGGCACTCGCCGGAAGCATAGGTCCCCCGATGTACGCACCCGCTGGGGTCGTTTCCGGGGTTGACCGGACGTGGCCCTCTGGGCATTCGGCCTTCCGGCCGCCGTCCACAGTGTCTGCGCTTCCGCTTTTCGCGGTCGCGTCTGATACTTTTCCGGCTCAGACCGGATCTGCTGCTTCTTCCGCTTCCGCTTCCTCTCAGGTGGCGGTCGCGGGGGGGCATCACCAGCCCTTTGGGCAGGTGTCTCAGCCCTGGCCGGGGCAGTCAGCGCTTCCGTCTTCGGTTGTTGCTTCGACTGCGGTTCCGGTTCCGGCGGCTGCGGGCATGCCGTCCTCTTACTCTTTCCCTAGTCAGGGCATGAGTTCGGATGGTATTGGAGTGGACGGGTTTCCGGTTTCCGGTTACGGTGTTCACCGCCCTTCTACCAGCAACGTGGACTTCGGTCCTTCGCCGGATGTTTCGGACATGCAGTCCGTCGCCAGCGAGGCTGCACGTGTTGGTTATCCGGAGAGACTCAAAGTGGCCCTTGAGGCCGCTGCTGAGGTCACTTCGAGATATTTCGCGGAGGGGGCTTCGGTCTCTTCGGCTGCCGCTTCGACGGCACCGTCCGCGATGGCCGATTTTCGCTCTGGGAAGGAGGATGACTCATACTTCCGGTTTTTGGAGTCTCCTTCCATAGCTTTTCAGCTTTCTCAGGTGTTGGCCAAGCCATCTCCTTCCGGAAGCGGAATTCCTTCACTTCCGGTTCCGCTGCTCGTGCCTCACGGCTCAGTTCCGGAACTGGCTCAGCAGTGGATGGCTTCGCCTTCTCAGGCTTCTGCATTCGCTCTGTCGTCTCACAAGCGGTTGGTCTTGCAGAAGTCTCCTAGGAACTTGTTGGATGCGTTCGCTCTCCCGCGTTCATCTTTGACAGTTCCTCCGGAGATGCTGGCCTTGTTGGCCAAGCCTATCAAGAAGGATGACGGCGTGCTCTTTTCTGAGAACACTCTGATTGCTTCTGAAGAGGCAGGGCGTCAGCAGCTGGAGCTTGCCTCCATTGCTGAGACTCTCATTCGGGCTCTCTCTCGTGCCCTCACTGATTCACTGAATCCGTTCTCTCTCAGCGAGGATCAGGATGCGGATGACGTCTCCACTTTGTTGGCCGCTCTTGCGAGGGTCAATGAAGAACAGATGAGACTTTCCGCGGTGCACTATGCGCACTCTGTTATGTGTCGTCGGGATCTCTTCCTGTCACACTCTCAGTTTTCGGATCAAGCGACCAAGGACACTTTGCGTGCCTCACCGGTCTTGGAGGGTTCCCTCTTTGGGCATCTCGTTTTTGATGCCCGAAGACAGGAAATTCAGGCTAACAGGGACCAGCAGTTCTCTGACTTTTCCCTGCACAGCCTTAAGCAGTCCAAGCAGTCTCAGCCTTCTCAGCCTAAGCAGGCTAAGGTTGCTGGCCCTCCCAAACCGGCAGACAAGGGTCGTGGACGTTCCTCTTCTCGGGGCTCGAGAAGACGACCGTCTTCCGGCAGGGGGAGAGGCGGCTCTGGAAGCAAGCCTCACCCCCAATGAAGTGCTCCCGATCTCCCCCCCACCCCGCCCTCCACTCTGGTGATGGCGGGGGGCCCTTCCAGGGCACTTTCCCATTGGCTCGTGTCCATACAGAGTCAATGGATCGTGGGGGTCGTGAGGTCGGGCTTCCGTCTTCTCTGGAAAGATGGCAAGGCACCTCTGGTCAGGCGTCCGCCGGCGTTCAGGCCTCCCTCCTCGCAGGAAGCCATTTCCGTCCTTCGGTCGGAAATAGACTCCCTGGTGCAGAAGGGCGCAGTGGAGAAAGTCCTCGACCACAGTTCCCCTGGGTTTTACGGACGGCTTTTCGCCGTCCCCAAAGCCTCAGGGGCATGGCGTCCTGTCTTGGACCTGTCGTTCCTCAATACCTTTTTGAGGGAGATAAGGTTCAAGATGGAGACGCCAGCGTCGGTCAGGGACTCTCTCCGCCCGGGAGATTGGGCGACTTCCATCGACCTGACGGATGCATACTTCCATATTCTTATGCATCCAGCCGACCGGAAATGGCTTCGTTTCCGGTGGGCAAGTCAGGTTTACCAGTTTCGCGCCCTTCCTTTCGGCCTGTCTCTCGCCCCTTGGGTCTTCACCATGGTCGTGAGACAGGTCTGCGCGCTGGTGAGGTCGCGGGGTGTCCGGCTACGTGCCTACCTGGACGATTGGCTCATCTTGAGTCAGAGTCAGGCGGGGTGCGAGCAGGATACCCAATCGGTTCTTCGGGAGGCCAACTTGTTTGGCTTCTCGATCAACCGATCAAAGTCGGAGCTGACGCCGTGTCAGACGTTCACCTACTTGGGAATGTCTTTCGACACGGCGGCTTGGACTGTTCAGCCCTCTCAGAAGAGGGTGGACAAGCTCCAGGCGTGCATACGCTCCACTTTGCCTCTCCCGAGGGCCTCCCTGCGGACTTTGGCCTCCATCTTAGGGCAGATGGAGTCCATGGCTCTCCTGGTCCCCTTGGGGAGGGTCCACAAACGTCCCTTTCAGCTGGCGCTGAAGCCGTTCGTGGACTCTCCCACGGTGGATTGGAATGCCCTCATCCCTCTCCGGGGATGGTTCCAATCCGCTACCCTTCCGTGGCTGGACACGGAGTGGGTGTGCAGGGGCGTGCCGATAGCCCTTCCTGCCCCAGACTTGGACCTGTTCACGGACGCGTCCTTGGTGGGGTGGGGGGCTCACACAGACCAGCTGACTGCGTCAGGTCTGTGGTCGGCAGATCAGAGGATGCAGCACATCAACTTGCTGGAGCTAGAAGCCGTGGCTCTAGCTCTGGACAAGTTCCGGCCCTCCCTTCAGGCCAAGCATGTTCGTCTGTTTACAGACAACACGACAGTGGCAGCTTACATCAACAAGCAGGGAGGGTCGCGGTCTCCGTCGCTTTCGGCCAGGGCCTGCGAGATCCTGATTTGGTGTTCAGAGCATCAAATCAGGCTTTCGGCCAGGTACCTGCCCGGAAGCTTGAACACTCTGGCGGACGCGCTCAGCCGCTCCGACAGAGTGCTTCAAACAGAGTGGACCATCACTCACGGAGCGCTGGATCGTCTCTGGTCTCTTGTGCAGAAACCTCAGGTGGACCTTTTTGCCACCAGGTTCTCGAAGAGACTACCAGTGTTCGTCTCACCATTCCCGGATCCCGAGGCGTGGGAGACGAACGCGATGGACATTTCCTGGTCCGGCCTGGAGGCTTACGCGTTCCCGCCATTCCAGTTGCTCACGCGAGTTCTCAGGAAGGCGGAGCAGGAGGGCCCGTCCCTCCTGCTGATCGCTCCTCTTTGGCCGTCTCAGCCGTGGTTCCCGGACCTGCTGAGACTCGCCCAGGGCCCTCCCATTCCTCTCGCGCTCACGCGAGGAGAACTGGTACAGCCTCACACCGGCAGCCTCCACGCAGAGCCTCAGATGCTGAATCTTCACGCGTGGAGGTTGTGCGGTCTTCTCTGAGGCGCAAAGGGGCATCAGATCTGACCATGGACCTGGTAGGACGCTCGCACAGAGCATCTACCTCGTCCGTTTATGAGTCACATTGGAGGGCCTGGGTTACCTGGTGTCACGAGCATCGGCTGGATGCTACGGCGCCCCGCACGATGCACGTGGCGAACCATCTTGCTTTCATGTCCTCTCAGGGAGCTTCCGCTGCCTCGTTGAAAGTAAGAAGATCGGCCATCTCGGCGACCCTACGCCAGATAGGTCGCTCTATAGATGTTAGTGGCGTGATCGCGGGAGTCATCAAGGGCGCTTCCCTTTCTGACGTCAAGTCCCGTACGCCCGTTCCTAAGTGGGATCTCTTATTGGTCATGGAGTTTCTGCGCTCAGCGGACTTCGAACCTCTCAGAGATGCCAGTTTTGCGAATCTTACACGCAAGTCCCTTTTCCTTTTGCTGCTAGCATCGGCAAGAAGGGGCAGTGAGATCCACGCTCTTTCCGGTAATTCGGACGACATTTCCTTTGAATCAGATGGGTCCGTTACCTTGCGGTTTCGGCCTGAGTTTCTTGCGAAAAACCAGGCTCCCGAGCGAGCTTCTCCTTTGGTTCATGTCAGGCCGTTGTCCACTATTCTGGCTCCGAACGACCCAGACTTAGTAAATTGCCCTGTTAGAGCCCTTCACATCTACCTTGCTCGTGCTCAGTCTCTTAGATCCGCAGCTCAAAAGCTTTTGTTTATTTCTCTCAATACGGAGAGACATAAGGATATCACTAAGACGACTCTGGCCCGGTGGGTGTCGGCGCTCATTAAGCATGCTTACGAGTGGAGCCGCCGCAATGAAGGGGGGACACAGCCTGTCCTTCCTCTGGAATCAGCTCGGGCTCACGAGACGCGAGCTTGGGCCTCCTCCTTGGCCGTGTTACGATCAAGAAGACTGGAGGAGGTGCTACACACCGCATACTGGCGTTCCGAGGATGTCTTCATGAATTTTTACCTGCGTGACATCTCGGCTCTTCGCCAGGATGGATCTAGAGCTTTGCCTGCCATGGTGGCAGGGGGTCAGCTCTTGACAAGGATTTGAGAGTGAGTTTGAACTTTTTTCTTGCCCACCGCCTTGTTGTTTCAATCTGCTACATGTGATTCGGAGTAGGAATATGTAATTTAATCGAAAATTTTATTGTAAATTTTCATTTAATAAATATACCTACCCGAATCACATATCGTAGTCCCTCCCACCTACCCCGCTTATGATTTGGAGATTTTATTCTTCGAGTCGAATGATAGGGGTCACGTGGTCAGTAGCAGTAGTGACGTAGTACGCAGGAGGGGAGGTAACTCCCTGGGTGCGTCGTCATTACCATAGCTACGTTTACACTTTTTTAGTTGGGGTTGCTCCCCTTAGACGGGTAGCCTTTTCAGACCTAGCACTTTAGACTGAGTCAACTGCTACATGTGATTCGGGTAGGTATATTTATTAAATGAAAATTTACAATAAAATTTTCGATCAATGATTACTGTTTGTCATTAAACATTGAAAAGTTTGTTTTTAATGTATTAGTAAACTTATTTAACAATGCAACAGACATGTGCATAGCATGTTTGAATCATTCAAATGCTGTATGGAGTACAATCATATTTCTGAAAACACCAAGTTTGTTTGAGAATACTCGGTCCAAGTCCCGCAGTGGGGCACTGCGGTTATGAAATTAAAGGCCCCTCCTGTTTTTGGAACCGCAGGAGCTTTCTAGTTTGCTGTTAGGTAGATTTTTGGTTCCTCTTTCCTGTCATGCTCTCTTTTTCTTCATGAATTCTTTTCTTTTTTCTGCCTTCTTGCTCATTCACCTGTATTTTTTCCAAAAATCTCTTCTCTTGCCGCTTGTCTCGCGATTCATGTATAGTTTAATCTGTTAGTGTTCTGATGTAAGTCCAGCAGTAGATAGGTTAAGCCTCTTTTAACATACTGGAAACTGGTAATCTTCCAGTAGGTATTAATTTAGTTTTACTAAAGCCTGCTGGGACACAAGTAATGGGTTAGTGCATTTGTAAACAGGAATCGCTTGACAAGTGGCCCCCTTCATCCCCCCCTTCCTCGTCCTGATATGGCTCTGCGTAGTCGGCTGGACGTTAAGCAACAAATAAACAAACAAACAAACAAACTCGGTCCAAGTGCAAAACAGGGGTTCCCAGGTCTGGTTATATTTTGTTTTCACTTGCATCCAAAAGTTTACTGCTCATTTGCAGCGCTGAAAGTCCACGAAATGGGGCACTGGCCTTTGGCTAGTACTGCTCATAAGGCCTAAAAAAACAAATAGGTGTGGTTACGGTAACCCGACCTACCCTATTTTTGGGGGCCGACCCTATAACTTTTTAATACATTTGTCAAAAAACCCAAAAAAACCAAAACAGTGCAGAAAACGCAATGAAAGCGAAAGCGCTCGAGTTGTCATGCAAGAGAAATAACTCCTACTACTAAAAAGGCCCAACAGACGCTTGCCATGACAAAAATGGCGGGATCTTCATCGGTTGCGAGTGCTACACGCTTGGTTGCTCTGCTAGAAAAAAAAAGTTAAAAAAAAAAAGTGATTGCCTACCTTCCTACCCTATTTTTTGGCTCACGTAAGTGTAGCCTATGCGATCGTAACTTTGTCTGTCTGTGCGTGCGTTTGTGCGTGCGTGTGTGCGTGTGTGTGTATGTCTGTGGTAGAAACTTAACATTTCCGAGTCTATGTGTGAGTGGTTATCCAAGACTATGGATAAAGCTCGCATAAGATTACGTCACGGTCAAAAGTGTTTGACGTCAATTAATGCATCATGACGGCATGCCTCCCTGTAGTCTTTCTCTCTCGCGTGGTGTGTGTGGTCTCGGTCATTGTTATTTTGAGCGGGCCGAGACTATTTGGCAGTCGTGTCCCTGTAAGTAGGCTACATGCAGACACAGACAGATCTAGATCTAGTGTCTCTCTTTCTTGCACAGTCGTCACCTAAGCTTACTGTGTGTGTGGGTGTGTATGTGTGACGGAGTGATTGAGTTTGTGTTACTGTTTGTCTATTTCTTACGTGAGCCTTGAAGGCTTCGCCTCTTGTTTGGCTATGTTACCTTAACCACACCTATTTTTTGGGGGGCCTAATTTACTAGCCAGAGAGCACATTTTTGTATATTTACTCAACAAACCATTTGTTTCAGCAACTTGACTCACATTTGGCGAGTAGATTTGCATTTCTACTCGCCATTTACATGTTTCTACTCGCCACTTCCAGGCCTGCATTTGTTCTAGTTTAGTCTGCTTGAAAGTTTAAGCATTCTTCAGTCAGCATTAAATATTTTCTGCAGGATACTTTTCGGTGTATCATGCTACCAGTTACTGAGTAGCTTTGAGTTTGAGCTTAGTAATTTTAGTGTTAGTCTGTTTATTCTGGTTTGTTTGCGTATCCTGGGGTAATCCAGTGTGGTTTTGTTTGATTACACAACTTAAGTCTTTGATAACTGAATTGAAGCTTCATTCACATGATTAGTTTTCAATAAATTTATGTTTTTGCAGATGGTGCAGGCAAAACAGACAAAGGAGATGAGAAGAAAGACACAGAGGACGGTGAAGAAGAAGAGGAGGAGGACGATGAGGAGGAAGGCGAAGAGGAAGGAGATGAAGTAGAAAGTCAAGAGGAAGGAGAAAAGAAGGAAGGAGAGGTAAGTACAACTTTGTGTCTCCCTTTCCCTTTTCCACACACCAGTAAGCACTTTTTTGCTGTCTTTGTTGGGTAAGTACTGGTATGACCTGTTTAATATGTTGTTGGATTTTTGAGATAGCAGAATTACACATGGAAGTACGAGGACTTGTTTCAGTGACTGTTCTTTCTGTCCATCCATTGTTTATCTACTTTTTTTCTCCTTTCTCTTTTTCCTCCTCTTTCTTCTCTTTGTGCTGTCAGCCCAATCAGATCTGATTAGCGAATGCTATTCTCCTGTGTTTTATAAGTTATGTGTTTATATTCTGATGACATGTCTACCATGGTGTGTGCAGGAGGACCCTGAAGACATCTCCAACCTGCAGCTTGCCTGGGAGGTCCTTGAGCTCTCCAAGGTCATCTACAGCAAGTACGTACATCGTCAATGCTGCACGTAGCATAGGCATGTTGCTAGGTGGTATTTTCTTTGGCAAATTCGCATGCATGGCTATAAAAGTTTACGCAATTTCCTGAAGTTTGAGGCAGTCCTTAGCGTAACTTTTTGCCCACTGTGAAAGTTTTTAGGGTTTTGCAAATTGTTGACCCCTGTGGTACCTCCAAAAATCTTTAGGAAAGTTAGGTCAGGAAAGAGATGGATGTGAAAAGAGATTAGACTTTATAGAGATAAAGTTTGAGAAAACCAGATCTTTAATATAGAAGAATATTCTGATAAAACGTAAGGATCTTAAATTCACAGGTCTAGCTACAGAGCTTTCACTTGTATTTGAGTTTGCTTGTTGCACTGCTGCCAAGTTCAACCCACCTCCAAGGATATAGTTCGGAATTGGTGTTTTTTTCCAGCAAATTGACTGGACTGGGCATGAAATGTTTGCCATTTTCTCTAAGTTTGAGACAGTTCTTGGCGTCCATTTCTTTTCTACTGTGAAAAAAGATGGTGAGGTTCTGCACCTGTTCCAAACGACATCCCAGCACCCCCAACACTCCATTGACCATCCCAGTAATGATTTAGGACTGCATGCATCTTGTTTTGGTTTCAGAGAAGAAAACAAAGAATCTCAACTGAAGGCAGCAGAATCCAGTCTAAAGCTAGGCGAGGTCAGCCTGGAGACAGAACAGTACGAACAAGCCATCAACGACCTGGAAGCCTGCCTCAAGATTCAGAAAGAACACCTGGACTCTTTTGACCGTGCCGTTGCTGAAACGTATCCTTGGCTAATCTTTGTCTTTACTCAGGATTGTGATGGCTGTGTTGGCCTCCCATGGCCCCGAACATTTAAGAATTAATTCTGTTGTGGATTGTAGAATTTGTGATGTGGATTCTGTCCTGTGTGCCACAGCACATTCCTTAAAATGCTTAAATAGTATGTAGGAAGCAAGTTTTCCTACTTTATTCAATTATTGTAGCTGCTTTTGATCAGGTTTTTGCTATGTTGGTGACCTGTCGGTCATAGAATGGCCTTATGGACTGGACTTTGTAGTGCCATTAGGGCTGATGGACATGAAATCTTACCAAGCGAGTGGTTCTTGCTCCTCCACTCGACCAAACACATTCAATTTGGTTTTGGCAGTTGATCAGTGAAGGGGAGTGGTTGTGAGACTCGTCTTAGTATGTCACACTTGTTACTGCTGTAAATTTGGAATCATATTTTTTTCCTTGACCTGTGTACAGTCACTACCAGTTAGGTCTTGCCTATCACATGAACAAACAGTTTGAAAAGGCTGTGGAGAACTTCAAAGCTGCTGTCAACTGCCTGGAGACAAAGATCGGTGAGGATCATGATTGTGTAGTCTTTCATTAAGCGGCAGAAGTTGCTGACCTAAGAATCATACTTTCTCCAATTTCAATTCTTGACTTTCAAAGCCTGCAGTTGTTTTTTGTCTTGAAAGAATGCCTTTGAATTTCATAAAGCCAGATTTCACAATGCTTTTTAGAAAAAATTGGAAACAGAATAATTTTTACTGAGCAGTAAGTACAGTCTTGAATGTAAGTGGGTTTTTTTCTACTGTTTTGAAAACATTCAGTCTCTAAAACTGTTTTTCTTGCTCTTGACTGCATGTTTCAGAATGTAAACTTCAAAAGTGTATTGTGTAACTTGTGTGGTTTTCATTTATGAAGCAAATGTCCATGTCACAGTTGCATTTTTGTATTCTTTTCCAGAGAAACTACAAATCATTGTCAAAGAAAAGCCACCAAAAGGTAAGTGAATGCACTGAGGTACACAATCAGTCAGTGTCGTATAAGGCAGATTTCGAACTTTTAGTTTTATTAACGACAGGTCTTCATTGTTACGAAGAAGAAAAGGTTTTCAAATTTGTAATGTTTGAACGGAATAACCAGATCTCTTGGGTTCAGTAGAAGTATGTCATAAGTTGCATCTTGATGTATTTTTCACATTAGAATGGTATAGTCTTGTGATTCGAACAGAACTGTCCATACTGACATGATGCTATTGTAGAAAAACCTGTTTCAGAGCAGTCCCAGTGGGTGGACCCAGCAGAAAGTGCAGAGAAAGAAATCAAAGAAATTGAGACTATCCTCCCAGAGATTAAGGAAAAGGTTGGTGATTATTCTACATGCTATATCTCTAAAGACTGGCGACTGAGAGCTTTGGGAATGTTCTTCCTTCTGTTGCTGTACAGTAGTAGGTTCAAGAATATTTTTTCCTCAGATGACAGAGTACAGCTGCCTATGTTTATGACAGGGTGATTGAAAATAGTCAAAGTTCATCTTTCCATTTGGACCACAGCTGCCTTCTCTGTATCGATCGAGTGGACCTCAGCAGTGACACAACATTTTGTAGTCATATTGTGATGCAAATCAAGAGATTTCTCAGAAATTAATTCATAATTAGGTTTGCATGTTTGTAATTTTTATTTGACAGATCACAGATGCTGTGGATGAGTCCAAATCGCTGGATGATTTCAAGACCATGGCCAAGGAAGCTATGGGCTCAGCATTCTCTGCTGTGGCTGGTTCAGTCAGTATATTTTTCTATTTTGTGTGTTGTGAATTCAGTAATTACATTGTTTTTTAATAATTGTTGATTGCAGACAAATCTTATTTTTAAAAATTACGCACTGTTAACTTTTACAGATGCATTACTTGATGTGAATGTATTTGCTCCTCATTCTGGATAGTCGTATTGTTTCCTTGACCAAAAAGACGCCAAACCCAATCATATTCACAACAGCTGTTTTAAACCTGCGTTACAGTTTGGACTTACTAATGCTGCAGCAAGTACACAGTAATTATCAAAGGTTTATGCAATTTCTCAAATAAGAATACCTGAGAAAAGGTATGTTTTATATGAAGTGCTTTTGATTATTACTCTTTGCCACACAAATCTGTAATGTGAAATGTTTTGCATCTTTTTGTCGGTGATATGAATTGAGTTTTTCATTTACCCCCCGCGGGTTAGGGGGAAGAATTTACCCGATGCTCCCCAGCATGTCGTAAGAGGCGACTAACGGATTCTGTTTCTCTTTTTACCCTTGTTAAGTGTTTCTTGTATAGAATATAGTCAATTTTTGAGTCACTTGAGAAAAAGTGACTATGTAATCGGTCAGTGTTAGTCTGTCCGGCCGTCCGGCCGGCCGTCCGTAGACACCACCTTAACGTTGGACTTTTCTCGGAAACTATCAAAGCGATCGGGCTCATATTTTGTTTAGTCGTGACCTCCAATGACCTCTACACTTTAACGATGGTTTTGTTGACCTTTGACCTTTTTCAAGGTCACAGGTCAGCGTCAAAGGAAAAATTAGACATTTTATATCTTTGACAAAGTTCATCGGATGTGATTGAAACTTTGTAGGATTATTCTTTACATCAAAGTATTTACATCTGTAGCCTTTTACGAACATTATCAGAAAAACAAGGGAGATAACTAGCCTTTTCTGTTCGGCAACACACAACTTAACGTTGGGCTTTTCTCGGAAACTATAAAAGTGACCGGGCTCAAATTTTATGTGAACGTGACTCATTGTGTTGTGAATAGCAATTTCTTCCTGTCCATCTGATGCCTCATATAATATTCAGAACTGCGAAAGTGACTCGATCGAGCGTTTGCTCTTCTTGTTGTAAAGATTTTAGTCAAGCAGTATGTAAGAAATGTTAAGTCCTTTGTACTGGAAACTTGCATTCTCCCAGTAAGGTAATACATTGTACTACGTTGCAAGCCCCTGGAGCAAATTTTTGATTAGTGCTTTTGTGAACAAGAAACAATTGACAAGTGGCTCTATCCATCTCCCCCCTTTCCCCGCCGCGATATAACCTTCGTGGTTGAAAACGACGTTAAACACCAAATAAAGTTTTTCATTTAACTTTTTTTTAATTTTTTTTTTTACAGACAACTGAAACTGGATTTGGTTCTGGTGACGGTAGCTCAAAATCTCCAGTCAAATCAGCAGTAAGTATGCTTCTGTTCTAATTGTGTGTTGGAAGTAGTTGTGAAGTGTGTGTGGGTGTATGTGTGATTCAGTTTTTGAGAGCTGAATAATCAGTTTAGCTTGCTCATTGTTTTATAGCACCTACATGGAGTTGTTGCAGGATCATATGTAGTTCGTATGCAAAAACTATCTTTTTCAGTTTGATTTTCTGAGCTGATTTTCTCAACAAATTTTTTTTTTAAATAGATGTATGTTCAGAAATAACTGTATGGTTTGTGAAAGAGTGAATACACTTGATTTCATTGAGGCAAAATAGATGTATGTTCAGAAATAACTGTATGGTTTGTAAAAGAGTGAATACACTTGCTTTCATTGAGGCAAACTTTCCCATGTGACAGTCACTAGCGAGGGGTTTGTCTGAAACACGTGGACAAGGAACATGTATGGAAAGATTGCCTCAATAATAGCACAAATATTCACTTTTTCACAACGCATACAACCCTGACAGTTAATTCCGCAGTTGGTCTATTACTATTGTAACTATGTCAGGTTTATAGAAGTTTAGTATAGATATATTTTTGACATTGTGTGCCTTGCATTCCAGGAAGAGAAGAAAGCATTAGACATCAGTCACCTAATCAGGAAGAAGGTGAGTTGAACCCAGTTTTAACTCTTACACAATTTAGATTTGACTTGCAGTTTTACCTGTGATTAAATTACATATTCTTACTCCCAATCACATATAGCATTTGACTACGTCTGAGATGCTAGGTACTGAAAACGCTTACCCATCTAACACAATAAGGGGAAGCAAACCCATCACCAAAAAGGCAAACGTAGCCATGGTAACGAGCGGGTATCCCGGGAGTTACCTCCCCTCTAGTGGATACCACATCACTTCCTACCACAACACGTGGCAACTCATACGACCTTTCAGCGTCCTAGAGAGAGGGTGTCCTGAATTTTTCGCTTCAGTGGCTGTCTTGGTGAGACTTCTCACCTGCCGGCCACGTTTTACCTGTCTTTGTCCTGTTGTTTTCTTGTGTCACTTCCTAGGAGTACCTTGATCGTTTCTTGGTTAGTTTGTACTCTAACACAGAGTAGCAGACAGTGTGCTTAGGGGGGGGTGAGCGTTTCTTCACGTTCTTGGAACTTTAGGAACGCTTATGCTCTTTTTGAGTTTTTATCATCGGGTCGGACTCTGGTACTTTGTACTCAGGTCTTTCTCTCTCTTTTTGCGCGGAGATTGGTCACTCTTCTCTGGAGCTGACCTATATCTCTCAGTTGTTGTCGGGCTTTGGCATAGCCTTCCAACAAAAAAAAAGGGGGGGGGGGGGGTCAGATTGTCTTCCCCTCCTCTTGGCTCGGGTTCATGTAATCCAGGGCTCTTCTTCCTTCCTGGGCCGTCTTCTTTACGGTCCGGGGAGGAAGGGTTGGGCACAGCTTTCTGGCTTTCTGAAGGTGTCTTTAGCAAGTTTGGTTTAAGCGACATCCTGGCTGTCCTTCAGGATTTTCTCTGGCCCCTTTCTGGCTTGTTGGCAGGGGGCCAGTTCCTGGTAAGGGTGTTAGAGTGAGTTAGAATTTTCTTTCCCACCGGGCCCTTCATGCCTTTTTTGGGCAGCGGGCCAGTTTCTGGCAGGGTTTCTAATGGGAGTTGGATTTTCCTTTCCCACCGCCTTGTTGTTATCTGCTATATGTGATTGGGAGTAAGAATATGTAATTTAATATAAAATTTCTAAAGTAAATTTTCATTTGATTAATATACTTACCCCAATCACATGGTGTAGGCCCGCCCGCCTGCCCCGCTGAGTTTTCTTCAAGTCGTATGAGTTGCCACGTGTTGTGGTAGGAAGTGACGTGGTATCCACTAGAGGGGAGGTAACTCCCGGGATACCCGCTCGTTACCATGGCTACGTTTGCCTTTTTGGTGATGGGTTTGCTTCCCCTTATTGTGTTAGATGGGTAAGCGTTTTCAGTACCTAGCATCTCAGACGTAGTCAAATGCTATATGTGATTGGGGTAAGTATATTAATCAAATGAAAATTTACTTTAGAAATTTTATATTTTAAGCCCCTCCACTGAGACAGACCTGCCTACCCTTACGATTTGGGCGTAATTTACGATTTTTATTCCAAACTACGCTTTCCGCGATGGAAATACGATTTTTAAGAAACCGAAAGTATGAATTTTCGCATTTCGTCCCGATATAAATCCGATCCGTATTTTTGCTCTCGCTGAGCTTTGCGAGCGCATTTCCAGTCAGTTCACATATGCAAGCAAGGTAGACATGCCTTTTGCAGTGCAATGAAGCGACGCGCGAAAAATTCCCATGAGACGGACGAAGAGTCTCAGTCAGAGTCTGACAAGGAAACTGTTTACAGTGGTGGTCCGGTTGCAGCGGAAAAAAAAGAAAGCCACTCAACAGAAGTACAAAATCAGCTACTCAGAATCTTGGCCATGCCTAAGACCTTCATCGAAAGGACCGAGCCACGTGTTGTGTTCGCTTTGCCACACAGTGATTTTTCATGTGCACACGGAGGAAAGAATGACTGCTTGTTCAAGGAATTGTGAGGTCATGTGCGCAACCTTGACAATCCCTCACTCCAGCGCACATTGTGAGCGAGTCTTTTCCTGTGTGCGGAAAAACCGCACAGAACAACGATCCAGTCTCTCGGATGAGACATTGGAGAGTCTGCTCCTCCTGAAATCAAGATCAGGAACCTTCGGCACCAGGCAATACTGCCAAGCAGAACTTGGCAGATTTAAGTCATGCTATTACAAGTCTTTAAAAAAGCCCTCTACCTCCAAATAAACTCTATGCTCATTCAGCAGACTCTTGATTACACAATGGTGGAGCGCTGGTTATGTGCAAGGCTGATTTCTCGATGTGTGACCACATGACATATTTTGCTTTCGCCATCCTAGATCGTTTCAATCGGTGTAGTTTCCCAGTGCTGTGTTCTAGGGTCCTTTTGACTGACTTCACAATTTGAGAAAATCAATGACATTTTATTTTTCGAAGCCACTGAATATGAACAGAAAGTGTACAGAAGAATGTTTGTGTCCTGCAAGACCAACTATTTCTCCGTTGGGAGAAAAATGAGGATGTCTACAGGCAAGGTAGTGTCATATTCTTTATTTGGGTTCACCTTTTAGTCGCATCCACCGATGGCCGTTACTTTTGGCAACGAAAAACTACTTTGTACCACCAGATTACTCTTTTTGGCTGGGCTCATTAGTCCTTGTAATTTTTGGGGTAGGCAGGTCTGCTGAGAGGACACCTCTTGATACAGGACACCATTAATCCCTACACAACCAAAATACACCTGTCATTAAATATTACCTATTTATGTAGGGACACTTTTTGCTGGTCCAAAGGGTGTTCTTTCATCACATGTACCACTGTAATAGTAACACTTCACTGACATTGTCATTGAATGTATGAAGACATGTCTTGAAGTTGAAAGTAATCTCAATGTCAAGAGATTTATATTGTTTGAAAACATACAGAAGCAACCGATGTTTACCTTTTGCAAATCGTCCTCCATACCATCTGATACATCAAATGAGAAGTAAAATGATTTTCAATTGAAATCGGACCATATTTTTAGCATGTGCTGACAAGGTAAGCCCAGATGTTCAGGCATACCCAAGTCATACCAGTATCTTCTGGTGGTGGACCCCTTTACATCATTCTTGTTGAGGGTATACAGTGGAACCCGCGTTTAAGACGCAGACGCCTCCAGTTTAAGATTTTGTGCGTCTTTGTTAATAGTGAAAGTAATGTCTTTGCTTTTGTCGTGCAGAGGAAACCAGACGAGGAAGAGAAGGAGGTTGAGAAGGAGGTTGAAAGCAAGAAAGCAAAACAGGATGAAAGCAGTGGTGACGCTCCAATGCAGAATGGACATGAAGTAAGCCCGCTATCTTTGGTTTTAGGAGTCGTAAACTCCTGGCTTTGGTTTTAGGAGTCGTAAACTCCTGGGCTGAGGTTCACGAAGCGACAGTGGGTGAAACCCAATCGGATGACGACTAACCGCGGGGTCTGATTCGTTGAAATCGCAACAAATGTCAATTTCAATCAATCCAACACCGTGGCCGACTCCTGGTTGCCCCCCGCGGGTTAGGGGGAGTCCCATTTTGGTTGGGACGAGAAAGAATTTACCCGATGCTCCCCAGCATGTCGTAAGAGGCGACTAACGGATTCTATTTCTCCTTTTACCCTTGTTAAGTGTTTCTTGTATAGAATATAGTCAATGTTTGTAAAGATTTTAGTCAAGCAGTATGTAAGAAATGTTAAGTCCTTTGTACTGGAAACTTGCATTCTCCCAGTAAGGTAATATATTGTACTACGTTGCAAGCCCCTGGAGCAATTTTTTTATTAGTGCTTTTGTGAACAAGAAACAAGTGGCTCTATCCCATCCCTTCCCCCCCTCCCCCCCCCCCCCCCCCCCCCCACACACACACACACACACACACACACACCTTCGTGGTTGAAAACGACGTAAAACACCAAAGAAAGAAAAAAAGAAAAGTTCACAAAGCGAAAGTGGGTGAAATCCAATCGGGTGAGAACTAACCGCGGGGTCTGATTCATTGAAATCGCAACAAATGTCAATTTCAATCAATCCAACATCGTAGCCGACTCCTGGTTGGTAACTTTCTCGTGCGCCTCGGCCGTGAAAACTGATTTTTTTTTTATTGTGCAGGTTATTTTGTATTTGTACATATTTTATTATAGTTTTGTTGTTGACAAATTTCCTTTTAAATTTGTGTGTGTGTGTGCTACCACTTTTTACTTTCTTTTTGGACATTAACTTCAAATGTTTTGACAGTAAGGTCTTGTCGATCGCCTTTTACAGTAAGATTATTTGAACAATTGCCGGATCTGACAGAAATCTGCTTGAGACACATAGGAAGGGATGTAATTTACTGAGATCAGTTGTAAAAATTATATAAGGATGGAAAAAGTTCAAGATGTGTATTCAAGGCATTGAACTATTCTGTTCAGCTTTCCTCATATACTATTTTATTTTTACTTTAGGGGATTGTGTGTGTTGATATTTGCCAACTTTCTAAATGCTGCTGCTTTTTGTTTTGTTCAGAAAAAAGAGGCGGAACCGGAAGCAATGACCACAACGTGAATGGTGACTTGTCTTTCAAATGCCTCCACCCTTTTTGACAACGCTTAACCTTTGGCCTGTCCATTGACTGAGAATTTGTGGAATCTAATGTCGGTTGTTCCAGACAAACAACGCAAATGATTGTGTGTGAAACTGTTCATTTTCATTTTTTTGTTTATGCAAGAATTATTCTTGATGCACTTTATCTGTTATTGTTCATTAGTTCAATATTTTGCACAGTCATTAATTTTGTTTCCATTTCTTCACATCTCATGAATTGTCTTTGCTTAAATTAAAAACGTTTCAGATTCTTACGCACAGAAAATTGTTTAAAATGATACATATTTATGAATTGTTTATTATTAGCATTTGCAGCATGGCTTCTCTGTGTGAGTGATTGAATGTGGGTTGTAGTTGTGTGTGAATGTGAAAAAAAAGAAGACATGCCTGCATGTTAATTTCCTATGAAGAGCGAGAGCCATATGTGCATTTAAAACATCTTGCACAAAATTGTTATATTCATCTTCTTCGGGCAGTTGACTTTTGGCTTGTATGGCGGATCATATGTGTTCGCTTACTCCACAATACTGACCTTCAGAAATGTTTTTGGAACAGTTTACGAGTGCTTTGATGGTTTTGCTTGTACAAGATGAACTGATACTGGAGAACAAGCCAATTTGGGTTGTCATTTGTTAATAAATGGCATCCAATGTAAAATGTGTTCTCTGTGTATCTCTCTTCCTCACACGCTGGCACACATACTTTGCTTCGCCAACAAGTTTCAACTCATTTGGAGACAAAATTCTGACTTTTATTTGCAACAAAATTGGTGCAAAATGTACAAAAATAACACTTGGAATACAGATTCTTACATTTACAGACACTCCATGGTTTAGAACTTGCTGCTGTCTACTGACAAGAAAAACAGGGTTCCGCTCAGCGGAAAGTCCCCCAAAAGTGATGTCGACACTGCATGAAATCATGGACTTGCGAGTAAGATAAAGGTCCATGATGAAATCAAAGGATCGAACTGTGGTTATAAGGAGAAAGATTGCTTTCTGCACTGATTTCTTCATCCAAGTGTATCGGGCACAACATTCAATTTCACAATCCTATCATTAAAAGTACAACCACAGAGATATTAGTGTGCTTGTCTGATCAATCCATGTTGATTCTTTGATAAATCTGCGGAAGGTAGATACAGTATTGCCTTTTTGGGTCTGACTCGGTCAGCGATAAGACTTTCGAAAGAATGTTGTATGCCCAGATTCTTGCATAGTTCTGTTGAAGTTTCTTCACTAACTGGCATTAATGATTTTGAAGGGTATATGTATGACGATGACAACACGGACTTATGCATTATTATAATAATCAAAACTTGACGAACAGGTATAAACTCCATGGGACGGAAGAGACTGATAAAAACATGTATATGTAGGTACGCTGATATGTAGACATTACAACAAATTACAATCGCACAGCCACTGGATATCTCGGGGGGGGTTGACACACATACATGTACTTCAAACAAGAACATATTCTCCAACTTCGAACGTCGGGAGTTTAGTTAATGGGGACAATCCCTTGCATGCAATGCTCGAGGAGGTTAACATTTTCTTTTATCCACATGCAGACATACAAATTACATGTTGCTGAGGCAGTTAACAATGCATAATGTTATTTTACATGCACATGTGCAACTTTTCTTACCGATTAATTCAATAAGAACCCCCCGCGGGTTAGGGGGAGTCCCATATTGGTTGGGACCAGAAAGAATTTACCCGATGCTCCCCAGCATGTCGTAAGAGGCGACTAACAGATTCTGTTTCTCCTTTTACCCTTGTTAAGTGTTTCTAGTATAGAATATAGTCAATTTTTGTAAAGATTTTAGTCAAGCAGTATGTAAGAAATGTTAAGTCCTTTGCACTGGAAACTTGCATTCTCCCAGTAAGGTAATATATTGTACTACGTTTTAAGCCCCTGGAGCAAATTTTTGATTAGTGCTTTTGTGAACAAGAAACAATTGACAAGTGGCTCTATCCCATCTTCCCCCTTCGCGATATAACCTTCGTGGTTGAAAACGACGTTAAACACCAAATAAAGAAAGAATTCAATAAGAATACCCAATAAGTATATTCACTTATCCAAAGCTGACCAAATAAAAGGTGCAAAGTCAACCGAGAGTTAATTTAAATGGTTTGTGCTTGTTCAATACCTCTTTCAGGTTGGGGAAAAAATGAAAGAATGTTTTGTAACTTTAGAACAGTCTATATTTGAAGTTGGCGTGCAGCTAAAGTACGATATGTTAACGAAAAAAATATTTTCAAATTATGTACCCGAGTCTCTACCATCATAATTATACTGTTTTTCTGCACAGATTCCAAAGTACACTTGGGCTTTTAATTGCAAAAACCACACGTAAATTTGGGTGCGAATGTCTTTGCAATACACACTTTGCATTTTCATCAGCAAGTTGCAAATTAATAACCATATCACAGAATGTTTTTTTCATTCAATATGAATGCCTGTAAAGACAGTAAATTTGTTCAGTAAAAAGTTTTAAAGCTGAGAATTTACTTTTAGAAGGGACATGGTGCAGGGGAGTTAAATCCAAACGAAAAAGAAAGCTGTACCTCTCTCAAATGTTTTTGTGGTTATTTTCCACACGCGCACACACACATGGGACAAGAACAGCACAGTCAAACTAACGATCAATCCTTGAACTGTCACAGCTCTCAATCATTTACAGCTCAACGCTCTAACTAGTACAAAATCTCACAAATTGATTGTTCAGTCTCATGGCAATCATTTTAATGTTACTAGACCTACGGCAAGAATTTGTCAAAGATAATAAATCAGCATAAAATGTCATTTTTGCCCTGGCTTCTTTTCCCTTTCGTGCAAAATCTGTTTTTCTTATCACTCAAACCAGTGTGCAGGGCAAATGCGTGTGTAAATGCAGTGTTTTGTTAGGTTAATGTGTGTCACTTGTGAAATTCCTTTGCAAATGAACATAAAATGTGATGGTACACGCAAAGTGAATCTTCAAAACAGTTTTGTAACATGCTAGAATTACAGCACCCATAAAATTATTACAGAAAAATAACCCAGCAGAACAATATAATTGCTAGCCTGGCACACGCAACGTACATTTTAACAACAGCCCACACCCATGCTCTCAAAATGGTATAGTATCCAAATTGCAAAAGACCTTCAAACTAAAGCTGTCTATGATGCATAACCACTACAGTGACCCCCCTGATTAAAGACGGTCATATGGGTTTTCGCATCCATGGGAGGTAATCGGAACCGACCAAACAGACTGAGCCAGTAGCGCGACATATGTCGTGACAACCAGGTGACGGTATACGTAAAGTAGCGCGACATATGTCGCGACAACCAGCCTAAGGGTTAAAAGGGGGGTTCCACTGTACAACTCGTCGAATGTAGTGTAAATGGATAAAGTGTAATGCATCAATTTGTTACAGTGGAACCCCAGAACTCTAAAAATCTGAGTCATAGAATTGAGGAACATTTACGGACGTTATGAACACAAAATCTGAAAAATCAAGGACTAAAAGAGGGGAAAGAATTAACTGGGCGGTCTTAAAATGGGAGTTCCACGTACTGTACTGTCTTTGGCAGATTCTCGAAAAATAAATCTTAATGCAACAGTTTGGAGACTTCACCTGCACTTTGAATGAAGACCAGTGTTGCTCAATTTGTTGCTTCAATGCCAATTCTCTATAAATGTCAAACATCTTTAGGTACATGTAGCTGCTTACAAACTGGAGAAAGTTGTTTACAATGTAATAAAACATACATTCTTTGAAAAAGCTCAACATTTCTCTTATCTTTGTCTTTACATACATTTTTGGGGGAATTAAAAAGGTGAACTGGTTGCCTTTGGTGAAAACTTAAAATGTGAAGTTTGGACTGAAACTTATTACATTTACTGCGCTGTAATAAAACTTAAAAATAGAATAAAAGTGTAAATTAAATTATGCCCCAAAATACAAAAAGTTAGGGATAAAGCTGTGATATGATGTACATATATACTATTTATAGTGATAATGATAATTACAACTGCTGATATCACACATATGACATATCATGATTTAAACACAGACAATACATAAAATACCAGAACACAACGGTAACACTTGTTGTCAGCTTTGTAATTTGCATCCATTCATTCATTAATCAAAACAATATCTTGCAAAGATATATCACATTCAGTCAAGTTCTAAATCTCACTTGTCAGAACCATGTTATAATAACATGAGCAAATCACATGCAACTGAATATTCTTCTTACAGATAGAATATGATATTCTTCTTATGTGATAGACTATTTATAATGATAAGCAGGTCACTATGGTGCTGCTTTGAATAAAATTCAATTAATCGTCTTTGCATGTTATTCATCTTTTAATGATATCCTTTAACTCTTTGCAATCCGAGCTGTGTCTTAGGCGCCCTGTCCATTTTCTGGTTCAAAACTGGATTCAACCATTCCCCCTTTTGAGGCTGATTTATTCATTCAATAGAAAGAATTCTTTTCAGCACAACTTAGTATAGATTTGCTCTCATCTAATCAATAGTTTGCATGTTAAAAATGAAGAATAAAAGAAGTCACTAGTTCATCTTGTGCTGGCTGTCACAACTGCGTGATCTCCAAGAGACTTTCACATTTTGCTGCAAAAGAAATCCAAAGTATACTGAACTCAAGATGATCGTCAAAACACACTTTGACATTCAGTACTCCAACCAGTAAATGTGATGGCGAGCACTATTTACTTCTTCTTCCTCTTCCTCCCTTTTCATTCGTGACTGGTTCTGACGCGGAGTGCTAGGTTTTTCCTGGAAATATAAGAGAGAAAAAAAGTCAGAAACCATGACCAGCTTGCTTTTTGACGTCTTGAAATAAGTTTCGGTGTTTCACTGACTGCCGAAAACAAACGACATCCCAGCGATGTAAGACCGCAGATGAAAACAAGTTGCGTGAAGCGATATAAAAACATTTAGTCAAGCTGTTGGCATCAAAGTAACAGATTAACACCAAAGAACAGTCATCGCCGAGACTATACTAAGTTAGTCTCGACTAACCACATCTAAAGACCGAGATGGGTCACGCTCGTCTCTGCGTAGCGTGCAAACGCAGTACAAACAGTACTTACTTGACCTATTTTCTGTAATTCTGAGCCCATTTTAAGAGTAAACATGACATATGTATATATTTTTGAAATCACGAGAAATTAAGGAATACGATGCAATCATTTTTACATCTGTAAGTAAAAATTCGATTTTAATGACAACTTTAATGAGCAAACTAATTAACTAATTTTTAAGCTGTCGGGCTGCAATTCAATCCTATAGTCCAGACTTAGTCGAAGATTGCTCTGCCAACATTTCAATCCATTTGATTGAAAAATGAGGGCGTGACAGTGCTGCCTCAACTGTCATAAAAAGCCGGATATGACGTCATCAAAGACATTTATCGAAAAAATTTCAAAAACGTCTCGGGATATCATACCCAGGAACTCTCATGTAAAATGTTATGAAGATCGGGCCAGTAGTTTTCTCTGAATCGCTCTACACACACACACACACCACCACCCTCGTCTCGATTCCCCGTCTATGTCAATACTTGACTAAATGTAAAAAAGCACACCCCTTCTTCCCACCCGACATTTCAAGTTCACAGATGATAAAATAACACACAGAGAGTGTCAAAAAAAATCCTCACCCATTTGATTGTCACAGTTGCTGCGGTTCGTCGCAGCGAAACGTGAGAGCTGGTTCGGACTGGAGTACTGATGATGTGTCTGAGAAATGGAATAAAAGACATCAGTAAGACAGAGTTAATCTTTCAAGCCCAAATTAGACACTTGTTTCACCAAAAACATGAAACTCACGGAATTATCTATAGAAATGTCTTTTATAACAATGCTGGTGAAATTATCATATTGAAAATGCAAACAAATCCCAGAGGTAAAATGAGGATAAGGATACGATTCATATCGTCCTGTGAGGTTAGCTTCATGGAAATTCGGGCTGCTTTCTCCCTGGGGAAAGCGAGCTGCCATACAGTATATACGTCGCTTCCCATTTTTTTTTCTTCCTGCATGCGTGTATTCATATTTTCAAGCCCTGAGACTTTTGCTGTGAACTTAGGTTCTTTATCGTGCGCATGCGTGCACACAGGGGTGATCGGACACCAAGGAGAGTCTGCACAAAGTTGACTCTGGGAAATAAATCCCTCACAGAACATGGGGATCGAACCCACGTCGATAGCGCACGACAACTGGGTTTGAAGCCAGCGCCGCTACCGACTGAGCTATTTTCCTGCTCATGACCGAAAAAAGCCAGGATGTAATTCTGTCCTTTTTTCTCCCTTCTATATAAAAACATCTGTTTCTCTTTATAAGACGTACATCTCTCCCTTGAACTATATTGTCTTGACTGAATGCACATGCGCACACAAAAGATAAAACAGTGGGTAAATGTATATGCCTTTTACACACAATGATATACATGTACAACTGCATAAACATGAGTTCTTAGAAAAGCAAGAACTCATCATTATTTTACATATGTCTTTATGCTGATTTCCAGAATGATTTTTCTTAGATTGAGCATTCTAATAAAACAATAATTTAAAACAAATAAAAATCCCCCTCCCCCTTAAAGTTCACGCAAACCCTACTTTAATGTCTGTCAAATATAAATGTTTCAATTTATGGTGAATTAATTACATTTTTTAAAGGTATCATATATATCTTGTTATAAAAATGCTTATGGTGGAAAGTTAGTAAATAGTCTAAACTAAAATTGAAGGTCCCAGGATCCCCTCATTAAAGTCATGCAAGACAGATCATTGAAAGGATTGAAGACTGAGAGAGAACAAAATGTGAAGCAACATCTATGTGAAGGGAGCAAGGCATGCATAAGCAAATCAGGTATCTGCAACTTAATTAAGGAGAAGCAGCAATTTTTATGCAGCATCAGTAAGGGGCTTTGTTCCAGCAGGAATACAAACAGTCTTATATACATGTAAAAAAAAAATAAAAATAAATAAGAACTGCATGTTTTATTGTTACCATCAAACTTCACTTTTATAAAAAAAAAGAAATGATGGTATAGTTTATTTGGCTGGTTCTGATCTGATTTTTATCACTGATACCAAAAAGGGTCAACCTTTTCACAGGCATATTATGTAAACACCTCTCCATTACCAAAGCTACAAGATTTAAAAAAAAAAAGCGTAGAATGATAATCTTAATCAAGCCACTAAAATGAGGTTGTTTTTCAGCAACAGAAAATCCTTTTACATGTCGGCGAATTTCGGAAATAATTGTCAGGGGTTTTATTGCTTGTGGAAGAGTTGTGTCCCTTCAAAACAATGAAGCAAACATGCGATAAGATCAGTCACAGGACACATCTATGGATCAGTGAAGGAAAGCGATCATGGTGGCAGTGAAAAACAAGCTCCAATGAGCATTTTTTGTAAAGAAAAGGGCATCATACCGAGCAGACACTGGACAACATGCACATCAAAGCTTATTATTCACTGTGCTGTATTGGTTGCTTGTCTCCACTGATCAGCGGTGTGACATGATTGACTCACTTTTTCAAAGAGGAGGTGCAACTCTTCCACAGCCAATAAATACCCTCAAAGACTTTTTTTTTCTGAACATCATCTATTTAAAGAGGCTGTAGTTATAACCAGATTTATCTTTGAACAAAAGTCAATTCTATGACAATAATTAATTTTAATACTGCCCCTGAAATTAACGTCACCATAGCTAGAAAACTTACTATATACGAACAGCAGTAATTAAATTAGACCTTAATCGTATTTGCTCATTTAACTTTCCAGTAATATTCTAACAATACAATGCGTCCCAAAAGAAAATGCAGATGAAGGAGAAGAAAATGAAGATCATGAAAGCAACATATAGAGAGAAAAAAACATGAATAGGGTAAATTAAATAGTAATATTAGTTAGTTAATATGAGGTGCACATCTATTCTACAAAACTGTTACTCGGTCCTATTTCAGGTAAAACGCAGAGTCCAGTTATGCTAGAACAGAAACAGAAAAAGCGCTGTGATGAAAATAAGAAGAGGGAGACAAATTCATTGCCATGCGAAGGTCGATTGTGAAGGTGACTCAAAAGAGTGGACATACCATAGACAAGGTAATGATCCTGTTATGCAGTACACAGACAAAAGACAAAAGGTTTCAATCACAGGGAAAAGAATATCTCACAGAGTAACGAACATTTAAACTGTCAATTAAAGTAAACAAGTAGCTTTATACAGACAATAAAAGTTTGAGTCAGAAAAGAAGGTAGCTCAAATATATTCACACAAAAAGAAAGTCATCCACAGACAATTTGGACTGCCTTCCAGGTGGGATTATAATATACCATCTATATTTGACACAGGGATGTACACCGTTCTGGCATATAATTGTTATGATTAGAATTTTAGACAACACTGAACTAATTTACAGCTAAGTTCCACCAAAACTGTGAGCCAACAGAGCACAAAGAGATCTGACATCCAATTATTAAAGTACTGTACCAGATGTTTGCGGATCGTGAAGTATTTGTACACTGTGTATGCTGAAATTAAGCAATATGTTCACTTATACTGACATGTATATTCAAATTTAAAATATAATGTGCGCTACTCTGTCAGTTTATCTGAAACCCAGCTTGTGACTTTCAGTTTCTCAGCCTTGATATGAAACTGCCAATAAATGAGTGGTTTGGAAATAAGAAAAGAGATTAATTTCCATTCTCCAATCTGAATATGACACTGCATATAACCGTGAAATAGATACACATCATACTGTACTCAGCTGATGACTCCTCGAAACAATTAATCGGAAACTCTACATGGGCAAGTATGTGTTCTGTGCCGCACGCAATATGGTAAACGATAAAAAGATAACATCATTTCTGAAATGTCATCGTATAACACGAAACATTCACAGTTCTGAACCTTCAAAGAATGTCTAAAAACATTCTGCAGATAGATTTCCCGACATTAACTGAATCAGTCCAGCTATGTAGTGAACAATTGTCTGTAAAATGGCAAAAATATTAATGTGACCATAATTAAGGCAGTTTACATTTCTGCATGTAGTTTTCTCCAAATGAAACAATTCATGCAGTCCTGCAATACATTTAAGGCATGTCTTTAAAATGGTAAACAAATTGATCAATGTGACTGACAATTAACGCAGATTACATTTCTGCACATAGTTTTCCTAAAATTAACCGAATCAGTCTAGCAATGCGCTGCATGTCTGTACAAAATTGAGAGCACATAAATGGGACTACAACATAGCTTTTGTAAAATGAACTGAATTAGCTAGTCCAGCAATGCACTGAACACATGCATGTAAAATGGTAAACAAATAATTGTGACTGTGACAAGACAGATTACATTTATCAATGTAACTGTGACAAGACAGATTACATTTATCAATGTGACTGTGACAAGACAGATTACATTTATCAATGTGACTGTGACAAGACAGATTACATTTATCAATATGACTGTGACAAGACACATTACATTTATCAATGTGACTGTGACAAGACACATTACATTTATCAATGTGACTGTGACAAGACAGATTACACTTATCAATGTGACTGTGACAAGACAGATTACACTTATCAATGTGACTGTGACAAGACAGATTACATTTATCAATGTGACTGTGACAAGACAGATTACATTTATCAATGTGACTGTGACAAGACAGATTACATTTATCAATATGACTGTGATAAGACACATTACATTTATAATTATCAATGTGACTGTGACAAGACAGATTACATTGATCAATGTGACTGTGACAAGACAGATTACATTTATCAATGTGACTGTGACAAGACACATTACATTTATCAATGTGACTGTGACAAGATAGATTACATTTCTGCGTGTAGTTTTCCTCAAATGAACTGAATCTGTCTGGCAATGTGCTGAATGCTTGTCTGTAAAATAGTACACATTTATGTGACTATAAAGCAGATAACATATCAAAAGCAAGACATTATGGATTTACCTGGGGGTCAGTTTGATTGCTGCATTCTCTACCACTGCTCCACTCTGACCTACAGCCAACAGCCAATTAAATGCCTTGTTACAACAAAAAAAAGTCGGGCAGAAGAACATGCATGCATCTCTCAATGCACCATACAGACCTAAAATTATTTCATCATGAAAAGAAAAAAAAAGCGCACTATACCTATGTGTTCACTACAAAGTACTGATAAATCCTATATGCAATATGCAGCAAGAAAGATAATCTCCCCTCTATCAACGTGCAATGATGAGTGGAACCTTTGTCTAAATAGCAATAGATTTCTTTTGTTTTACATTTTTCATCTCTTTCCAGTGATCAATCCAATTGTTCTGTTTTTTTAGTTTTTAACACTTGATTGTTCTACAGATTGTGTTCTTTATATAGTTACACTTGCGTGTCTCTTTACTTTCATGAATGCTTTACAGCTGTTTGTCTTTGAGAAATTCAAAAATATTAAAACGTTCTTGATTTGGTATGGGTTGTTTCCAGTGTGGATCGTTTTTTTAACGTTATTTTTCCATATGTGGCTTTCCAACGGAGTTCATGATAATTGTTAAATTGTCAGTTTTCTGTTCACTTTTCAGGAACTGCATATGCATCAAAATCATAACAGAAGTGAGTTCCCTTTGTATAGCAGCTTCAGTTCCTAGGAGGTTTTCAGTAAATGCCTAGAGTAGTCACACTGGCATATTTCAGAGACAAAGGTTCCACTTTGGACCATATTCTATGTGTTCCATGTGCAGGAAATAAAATGAGAAAGTACTAAACACGGTTTGACCGTGTATATAGAAATGCATCCCAGGGCTAAGAAAAACATACCTCCTCTTTCTTTTTCCTGTGTCAAGCATACACATATTAAGAAAAACATACCTCCTCTTTCTTTTTCCTGTGTCAAGCACACACACATATATATATATATGTATTCATTTAAATGATAGGATGAATCAAAAAGCTTGGATCTAGTACATTCCGATATGTAAGCTATGACATTAAGGATAAGAGAATCTAACTGCATGTGCAATGAACCGATGTGTAAAACATACACACACAGACACATAGACATGTACAGATGGAAGGACAGACACAAACTGAGAAACACAGCGAGTGCTGATACAAAGCATATATACATGTACAGTCTTTAATTGAAAACCAGCAGTTAAAACAAAAACAGGAGAAATTGTTCAAAAGCTCAATATTTGTTAGAAAGTCCAAACTTTTTCGTACACTCATTTTTTTCACTGATTTCCCTTCACTGATTTCCTAACCAAAATGCCCAAAACACACTCACACACACGGGCACAGTGCCACATGCCACACAAAAACAGATGAAAACACGAATTCTTAATAATGATCATAACACAAAATTCCCTGCCCAGCTCTTACGCAAAAGAGTAGCTTCATATTTTTGCAATGAAACGCAGCACTTGACTTGACTAAATATTAACTCATAAGTTCAGCTGAAGAATTAGAAAACAAAACAATTAAGTGAAGCAACAGACAAGGACCGAGTGAAAATACCCCAGCTTTAAAAGCCAGATCGACAGAAAAATAAACAGATGGCAGACACAGCTTAATTCAGGTATACCCCCCCCCCCCCTCCCTCCAAAGCCCTTTAGCCTCACCCACCCTCAGACAGACATATAGATAAAGAAACAGATAGGCTTGAGACGCATGCCGATTTGCAGCTTAATTGTAAGCTGATGGGCTTCTAACGCGTGCCAATACACAACCTAAAGGGACGCAGCCGGTTGTCGACAGAGACAATGAGGAGTATTTGTAAGATGATAGACTTGTGACGCGTGCCGATTGCAACTTGTAAGATCATGGGCTTGTGACGCTTGCCCACACTAGCACATGTGTATGGCGGAACGGGTGCTCACAAACAGCTGCCAGCACAACCTTATACCATGACTCTGGCCAGAGAATTACAGACACAAGGATTATTCAGGTATCCCCCTCCCTCCTCTGCCCCCCCCCCCCCCCCCTGACAAACACACACTGGAATGAATAACTATGCAATTCAGCCAACAAAGAGGACTGCACCCATGCAGGACAAGAGAGGTAGGATTAAAGTAGATATAATATATCCCAACTGCAGCCATCATCTGACACTAAATAAAGTCACTGGAAAGAAACTTGCAAGTCTGATAAGGCACAAAAAAAAAATAGGTCTGTTTACGGTAACCCGACCGACCCTAGTTTTTAGGCCCGACCCTAATCTTTTTTTTGGATCGTCTGAAAAAAAATAATAAAACGCATCCAAAATAGAGCTGTCAATATAACACTTACCTCGACAGTACTATTCTTGCACATTATCTATTATAGGCCGAAAAAATTGGACAAAACGCTGAGTGGGTACAATTATCTCCCATAACCATGCGCCACCGTGGATCCCAAGCACTGTCCGAGTGCTTCCCCCTTACAGGATGTAGGTGGCGCGTCCTCTTTCTTTTTTCGCGCGTGTCAGACCGGCTGTGTTTCTGCTACGCTCCCGGATTATTTTGGACTAAGAGGCTCCTTTTCTGTGTGGACTATCACCTGTTGGATTATTGTGTGTTATTCCACTTCTGGCTTGAGGCTACGTTGTGTTTCCTTCAACTTGTGCCTCCGTTTTTGTGTGGCGGACTCGGCGTGCCTCCCGTCCTACTTCGTGGTGACCGGTCGTCTGCTTCTCGTTTCGCCGCATTCACTTGAGTATTGACCTAAATTTTCTTTGAATTTTGTTAATTCTCGGTCTTTAAGGGTACGTACAGGGCGAGGTAGGATGTCTCGTCCTGTTTTGGGCTCTGGTTCTACGGAACCAGAGTCTGCCGGGGGCAACCCTTCTCCGGGCGCCCAGCGTCATGTTTTACGCACGGAGAAGGGGATCTTTCGGCGCTCCGACTCTCCCTCCCCAAACGCTTTGCGTTTGCGGCGAGGGAGGGCGGAGAAAGCCTGTTTGAGCAAGCTCAATGCGAGCTTGCTCAAACAGGCTGGGCTTGAGCCTGGGACTTCGGGCGGGGCTGCGCCGTCGAAGGTTCGGGGAAGTTCGAGGGGAAAGAAAAAGCTTCTTTCTCCTTCTCCTTCAGTGGAACAGGCTTCCCCCCCTTCGACGCCGTTGTCCGGCCCTCAGTCTCAGGCTTCAGCTCCTCCCGGTTTCAAGCCTGGGGGGAAGGTTTCCTTCTCCCCCCTGGCTCGAATCCGGGGGCAGGTCGATTCCCAACCCTCTTTGGGGGTTGGTGAATCCGATCTAGGGGCTACTGGAGAGACTCAGGTTTTGACAGCCAACGGCCATACCACGTTGAAAACACCGGTTCTCGTCCGACCACCGAAGTTAAGCAACGTCGGGCCCGGTTAGTACTTGGATGGGTGACCGCCTGGGAACACCGGGTGCAGTTGGCATTAAAATCTTTCTTTTTCCGGTGCCTCTCCTGTGCCCTCCTCGGTTTCCACCGCTGTGGAAGCCAGGAGGGACACGGGTCCTCCTCTGAACTCCCTCGCTGGGTCGTCTGCTGCTGTTTTGACAGTAGTTTCGGCCTCCTGGGGGGGGAGATCGGAGGAGATGACGGGGTCTCTGAATTCCCTCCCCGCTGGGGTTGGGATGCGAATTGACCCCGTTCAGGGCGGTCCTGTGGGGGCAGGGGTTTCAGGCTTCGTGCCTACGACCACTGCTACTACGGTTCCCTCTGACGTCCGTGTGACTGGTGGCTGTCCCTCTTGAAACGCTCCGGCCGACTAGTTACTGGACGTGGAGGTGTTCGACAGAACGTGGTACTTCTGTCGAATGGTCAGGGCGACGGGAACATTGTTTCTGTTGCTCAGACCGACACCTCCGACCGGACCGTCTTGACCCCACGCCATTCCTTAGCGTCTGGTGTTCGGGTGACGGATGGTCCGGACCAAGGGTCCGGAACGTTCCAGGCTTACGGGTCGGGATCGAACCGGACCCACGGGTCCCGACTGGACTTGACCTCCGGGTTTGGTCCGGACGGGACCCATGGTACGGGACCGTACCGGACCTTAGGGTCCGGTGCGGGACAGTACCTCTGGCCCTTGCCGGACCCCCCGGACCTACGGGTCCGGATGGTACGGTACGGGACCAGTGTTTCGGTCGGGACCGGACCACCCGACCACCTCTGTTGGTCTGGGTGGTCTGGCACCGAACCGGAACACACCGGACCTACGGGTCCGGAGGGTACGGTACCGGACCAGTGGTCCGGTCGGGACCGGACCACTCGACCACCTCTGTTGGTCCGGGTGGTCTGGCACCGAACCGGACCATGCCGGACCTACGGGTCCGGATGGTACGGTATGTCCACGTCCGGACCGAGCCACCCGAACACTTCTGTGGGTACGGATGGTTCGGTACCGAACGGGACCTCCGGATGGTGCGGGACCGGACCGAATCTACGGGTTCGGATGGTCCGGTACCGGACCACCCGACCACCTCTGTTGGTCCGGATGGTCTGTCACCGAACCGGACCATACCGGACCACCGGACCTACGGGTCCGGATGGTACGGTAGGTCCACGTCCGGACCGAACACTTCAGTGGGTACGGATGGTTCGGTGCCGTACGGGACCTCCGGATGGTATGGGACAGGACCGGAACACCGGACCACCCTACCGGATCGGTCCGGACCACCCGACCACCTCTGTTGGTCCGGATGGTCTGGCACCGAACCGGACCTACGGGTCCGGATGGTACGGTATGTCCACGTCCGGACCGAGCCACCCGAACACTTCTGTGGGTACGGGTGGTTCGGTGCCGAACGGGACCTCCGGATGGTGCGGGACCGGACCGGACCTACGGGTCCGGATGGTCCGGTGCTGGACCGGTGGTCCGGTCCGGACCGGACCACCCGACCACCTCTGTTGGTCCGGATGGTCTGGCACCGAACCGGACCATACCGGACTTACGGGTCCGGATGGTACGGTGTGTCCACGTCCGGACCGAGCCACCCGAACACTTCTGTGGGTACGGATGGTTCGGTACCGAACGGGACCTCCGGATGGTACGGGACCGGACCGGAACACCGGACCGGAACACCGGACCACCCTACCGGACCGGTCCGGACCACCCGACCACCTCTGTTGGTCCGGATGGTCTGGCACCGAACCGGACCTACGGGTCCGGATGGTACGGTACGTACGTCCACGCCCGGACCGAACCACCCGAACACTTCTGTGCGTACGGATGGTTCGGTGCCGAACAGGACCTCCGGATGGTACCGGACCTACGGGTCCGGACCTACGGGTCCGGATGGTCCGGTGCGGGACCACCCGACCACCTCTGTTGGTCTGGATGGTCTGGCACCGAACCGGACCACCGGACCTACGGGTCCGGATGGTACGGTATGTCCACGTCCGGACCTAACCACCCGAACACTTCTGTGGGTACGATGGTTCGGTGCTGAACGGGACCTCCGGATGGTACGGCACCGGACCGGACCACCCTACCGGACCGGATCGGCACCCCCGACCGGACCGGACCATTTCTTTTCTGATCAGACCCCATGGGTTCCTGTTCAGTCTATAAATGGCGGGGGTTCGTTGGCTGGGCTGACCCAACAGTCGCAGGGTTGTTGTTTTTCTCCCCCTTCGGCTGCTGGAGACGTTTCGTCTTTGGGGCAGGGGTCTTCGCGGCCTCTTGCTTCTGTGGGCGTTTCTTCACAGCCTGCTTCATCGCTTTCGGCTCTTCCCCCTCAGCTCCCTACACTCCTGCTTTTGAGGAGTTGTCGGGAAGTGAAGAGGAGAGTGAGTCGGAGGACGATAGGGAGGAGGATCAGGGTCGCCCTGAGGTTAACACTGAACCTCTACCCTTGCCGGTTTCTGATGGAACTTCCGAAGCTATGCTTCGTACTTTCCAACAGTACATGACAGACATCACGCGGCGTCTTGACGTCACGGATGCCTCTCTTAAGCGTCTGTCGTCTAGTGTTGACACACAGGACGTGGACCCGGGGTCTGAGGACGAGAGGCAGGAGGCTCGTCCTCGCACAGCTAGAAGGACGTTTGAACAGTTTCAGGACGTCCTTCCCTGAGACGCCCTCTCGTCCTTTGAGTCCGCTTCGGCCCGGGCGCGGGAGGCTCACGCCGCGTCTGCCGGCGGCTCGTTTTATGAACGATCCGGCCGCCGGCAATTCGCGTTCCACCCTAGTCTAAGTGCCACGGTGGAAGCGGCAGCACATCGCCTGAGGAGTACAGATTCACGTGCAAACGCGACCTATGTTCCTCGGGAGGACGCGGGTTCAGTGCCATGCTTTCCTTCGGGAGGCGCACCTCCACTGTTTCCTCGTGTCCAATCTGTTTCGTCCCTCCCTTTTCCCTTTGACTCTCGAACTCTCCCTTTCCAGACTTCGAGTGTTTAGGGTGGGACTGACGGTGATGTGTTCGTTGGGGAGGTGCCTTCGGTCAAGAAGGTGGAACTGAGCTCTGCTTCGTTCCACAATCTTGAGGCCACCGTTTCTTCCACAGTCGAGGCCCAATCACAGGCCTTGACATGGATGAGCACGCTGTCCACACTGTTGGACCCTCCCAATCGGGCAGAGTCCGATTCCACTCGGGTCCTTGACACGGTTCGAGTGGATCGGGCTTTGCATGCCGTGCGATCGTGCGTGACGTCTGCGGCAGAATTGGCCATTGGAACACGGGTCCACTTTATTGGCCCTGTTCCGTGATCATTTTCTGCCTACTTCTATAGTGCCTCCGGATATGAGGAAGAGTCTGAGGAACACGTTTCCTCAGCCTTCTTCCCTCTTTCATCCGGACACTGTTCGTTCTGTGGTGGAGTCCACACGCCAGAGGAACACTGATTCTCTGATGGTTGGCCTCGCTGCTTCGGCGACGGCGGCGGGGAGTAAGAGAAGTGCTACAGTCACCTCCAGCTCCCAGCCTCAGAAGAAGAAGAAGAAGCCAGTTTCACTGCCTCCTTCTTCCTCCTCTTAGGCGCCTGTTGCGTTCCCAAGCAAGACGAAGGGTGCTCAGACAGGTAAGGGGAAGCAGCACCACCAGGGGGGGTGGTCGCAAGCCTGCGCCTGCCCGCCAGCAGAATTTTCAGTGAGTCCCGGCCCTACGTTGACGCCCCCTCAAGTTGCCCCTCTTTCGTCCGGCGGTTTCCTTTTTTCGGGCCCGCGGCATGTGGGGCAGACTGGTCTCCAACCAGTTTTTCTTGAGGGTGGTGTGGTCGGGGTTTTCTCTACCGCTGTCGTCACAACCTCCATTGTCCGCTCTACCTTGGACGTTCCCCCCTCCTCGAGAGCCTGCCAGATGGCAGGCTCTTCAGGACGAGGTGAACTCGTTGGTCGAGAAGAAGGCGGTCTACCCCCTTTCTCAGCCTTCTCTGGGGTTCTGCTCCCGCCTGTTCACCGTCCCCAAAAAGGACGGCCGGTTCAGGCCGGTGTTGGACCTCTCCACCTTGAACTTGTACCTTCACAGGTGCAAGTTCAAGATGGAAACCCCTTCGTCGGTCCGGTTGGCCATCCGGCCAAACGATTGGGCCATGTCTGGGACCTCCAGGATGCTTACTTCCACATCCTGGTGGCCCTGGGGTACCGACATCTGCTCTGGTTCGTTTGGGAGGGCACGGTGTTCGAGTTTCGGGCCCTCCCATTCGGCCTGTCCTTGGCCCCTCTGATTTTCAACGGGGACAACAACACCACATGCTTAGCTTACCTTCGCCACCAGGGGGGCACCAATTCTCGGTCCCTCTCCCTGTTGGCGGAGGAGATTCTGCTCTGGTGCCAGACCAATCAGGTCCGGATGTCAGTCCAGTTCGTTCCGGGGAAACTGAACGCCCTGGCCGACATTCTCAGTCGGGGCGATCAGGTTCTCTCCACAGAATGGACCATCGCTCACAACGTTCTACAGCGTCTGTGGGCAAGGTGGGACCGTCCTCTGATCGATCTGTTCGTAACTCGATTCAGCGCTCGGCTTCCCAGGTACGTCAGCCCCTTTCGAGACATGAATGCGTTCCACTTGGACGCATTCACTCTCTTGTGGAGGCTCCTCGATGCTTACGCCTATCCCCCGACATCTCTGATTCCGAGGGTGCTGGCAAAATATCTGCAGGAACGACCAAGACTGATTTTGGTCGCGCCTTACTGGCCAACAGCTCCGTGGTTTCCAGATCTTCGCGGTCTCACCCACGTAGACCCTCTACCTCTGGATCTGGACGGGGGAGGTCTGCTCCAGCCTCGATCATGCCTCCCTCATCCACGTCCAGAGAGTCTGTGCTTGACCGCATGGCTCTTGTGCGCTCCAAACTGCTTGCACTAGGATTGCACAAGAGTTCAGTAGAGTTTTCCTTGAACGCTAAGAGGCGATCAACTAATCAGCTCTACGACTTACGCTGGAGAGCTTGGGCCACCTTCGCCTTGTCCAAGGGGATAAAGCCGCTTTATCCCTCAACACAGGACTTGGCCAACTTCCTGGTGGAAGTGTATCAAAAGAAGAGTCTTTCTTCTAAGACTCTTCTTGGATACAGATCTGCCATCGCTTCCACGATTGCGGCCGCTACTGGTCGCAGAACTGAACACTTGATCAGGTCCTCCCTCATCGCTAATGTCCTTTCGGGTATTAGCAATGCAGCGGTGTCTAAACCTCTGGTTTCATTTCCCAAGGGGGATGTCTTTCTGGTCCTCAAACTCCTGCGTAGCAATGAGTTTGAACCCCTGGCAGGCATCAGTATCAAGTTGCTGATTTTTAAGACTAATTGTTCCTCATCGCTTTAGCCACTTGCCGTAGACTCAGTGGTATTCAAGCTTTGAGTGGCCTGGACTTTGACATTGAGTTCACCACACAGCAGTGGTTGCTAGCATGGTCACGTCAGTCTAAGGTATGTTTCTTGGGTATATTTTCTTTTACGGTAGTACTGTTCGAAAATTGCCTGGGTATCTTAATCCTTGGATTTAAGTGATTTTGATTAAGGAGTTTAATACTCTACATATCACCCTCACACCACTCTGGTATTCTGTGCAAGAATAGTACTGTCGAGGTAAGTGTTATATTGACTGTAAGGCTTCTTTTTAAGCCTACTGTCTATATGATACTTACCGAGACAGTACTATTAGAGTTTCCCTCCCGCCTCCCCTCTTGATATGTTATGGGCTTTTTGAGGGTCTGCAGCTCATAAAGAAAGAGGACGCGCCACCTACATCCTGTAAGGGGGAAGCACTCGGACAGTGCTTGGGATCCACGGTGGCGCATGGTTATGGGAGATAATTGTACCCACTCAGCGTTTTGTCCAATTTTTTCGGCCTATAATAGATAATGTGCAAGAATAGTACTGTCTCGGTAAGTATCATATAGACAGTAGGCTTAAAAAGAAGCCTTACAGTTTGCGCTCAAACAGCAGACGACAGAAGGGAGGTAAGCTCAAAGTACTGTTTATAGTTATGTTGGGCAAAAACAGGGATTGATGAGAAGAAATGAACTGTGAAACATCATAGAGAGGGGAGGAAAAAAAAAAAAAAAGCCGACCTACCGACCCTATTTTTTCACCCTATGTTACCGTAAACAGACCTCTTTTTTTTTTGGCCTAACTTGAAAAGCAATGTGCGCTATAGAAGCTAAAGGTGCAAAATAGATGAGCATTAATTGACTTATATCCAAAACAGAATCTACGGAAAACTATTGCAAAAAGAATACTAGACCTAAAAAGACAATCTGTGCAGCGACACTCATTGTACAAAAGCCTACTAGTACTAATCAGCGTTATGCTTCCAAATGTATGATTGTGTAGCGTGTGAGGCAGATGAATCAAATCCCTTCCATACACAGACACACAAAGTCGATCCATACGCACTGAAGGACGGAAAAGAATGCAAAGATTCACTCTTGTTCAAATATCCCTTATATAATGATCATCAAAGCAAGGAAAGAAAAAAAAAATGTGGCAAGATTCCTGAACAAAGCAAGTACCTATTCACCATAATAATCCTTTATCATTAATCAGAATTTACCATGTAAAAGGGTGTTTTTGTTTTCAACAGCAATGAAGTTGTGATGAAGAATATGCAGAACAGCAGAAATCAAAAATTTTAGTAATAAATTTTCATTTGATTAATATACTTACCCAACTCACATATAGCAATTAACCCTAGTTCAGTGCTGGTAACGCTGTACGCGTCCCCTTGGTAACAAGGAAGGCGCCTCTAAAAAAAGAGTGACATGAGACCCGTAAGGGTGTCTAAGCCAGCCCGGAAACGAGACTGCCTTCCGTATGCGCGCGCATACACCGCCATATGCAATTCATTCTAAAGCGAAGCCCAACTCACTCCTTTTTTAGACCCAAACACCCACCACAGCGGGGAGGCGGGAGGGAATAAACGATGTGAGTTGGGTAAGTATATTAATCAAATGAAAATTTATTACTAAAATTTTTGATTAAATTACATATCTTACCCAACTCACATATAGCAGATTGCTACTATAGGTGGCGGGTATATAGAGAAATCATGAAATTAGAACCTGTTCCAAGGCTACCATAACCGGTAACGCGGAACTGCCGTCCTGTCCCAAGACGTCTCTGAGGGAGAGGTTAATAAAAACCTCCTCAGACCGCCCGTAAGCCGACTCCAGTACTTCAGCCAAACGGCCCGACCAGAGGACTGTCAAAGAGGAGGCCCAAGGCCTTGCCTCATACGGTGAGAGGCAAAACTGCCCTAACATCTCCAGACTGTGTTAATCACCAGGTAAGCACCTGTCTGATCAAAGTAGAGACTCACTTGGTTAAATAAACTTTCGCAATATCCTTACACCTTGCTGTGCTAAGTGATATCATAAAAGCTTCAGATTTTCTGACTCAATGCCGAGTCCGTGACAGGTACCTTCTGAGAGTCCTCACGGGACAAATAACCACATCAAGCTCCCCAGGAGCAAGAGTCCAGTGTAGCAGTCCATCTAGGTAAGGTTGACTTCAAAAAGTCATACCCCTACCAGAGTAGATAGACCTGTACCCACCCTAAAACAGTGTTTAACGTCATTTCCAACCGTACAAGGTTAAATCAAGACGGAGACGAAAGATAAGGCAAATGGCCTTTAATTCAACGATCTAACAAGGTCCGTGAAAGTCAGAAAATTTTTCGAAAATCGAAATATTAAAAGAGCCAAACCTGACTCTAAAGGAGCCAAAATCTTGCTTCCTGAATTGAAAATACAATTGGAAGCTGGTTTTCCCCGTTTTCCGCATAAAAGCCAAGGTAGAATCACGATGGAGATGAAAGATAAGGCAAGTAACCTTTGATTCAATGATCTAACAAGATCCGTGCAAGTCGGAAAAAACTTCGAAACCCGAAAAGTTTTAATTGACTAAACGTGACTCTAAAGGAGCCACACCCTTGCTTCATGAATTGAAAATGCAACTCGAAGCTTGTTTTCCATTTTTGCTTAAATGCCAGAAAATTTCGAAGCAACCCAAAAGCCATAGATCAGTCTTTCTTGAAAAAGATGTCCATATTCAAAATAGCCAGAAAGTATGCTTACTCCCACTTCTCACAGAAGCTACTAGAGTAAGCTTGGCCGTTTTCCGTGTAGATCCGCCAGGCTAGCCTTGAAACGGGTTAAAGCAACGCTGCACCAAGCCGTACCAAAGTGACAGAAATTACATAAAGTCTTAAAAATAAGACATGAAAGAAAAACGGAAACCCAGAATAGGTGGATCGCCACCTGCATTACACGTAGAGAAGAGGAGTTCATTCCGTAAGAAATAAGCGCTTCGAACCAAGCCAGTCTAAGTGACAAGCGAACAAACACGCCCAAAACCCCTATAAAGACTCTGAATCAAATCCAGAGTTGAGGCGGAAGCCCCTAAGTATCCCAAGGATATCCTTACAGAAGACATCCGTGTAACTGGAATGTGAGAAAGCAAAGACGCCTTCTTGCCAGCCTTAAGAGGTCTGGAACCAAGATAGCAAAGACCCGTACTGTGCGACCAACAGGTCGCCAAAACGATCTATGAGAAAGATCCTGTGAAAGCGAGGGTATAGAGCCAAAAGCTAAAGTAGATAACAGCCAGCCTGAAGCTTTTCGTTTGGAAACAAACGACAGCCAAGGCCTGCCCTGCGCTTCCCTTTTACCGTGAGCGTCTCTTTGATAGATAAAAGCCCGCGTGCATAGAAGGGGTCTCAAAAAGAGACCTTTCAAACAAGAAAGAGATTAAAGCCTAGCCAAAAGAACAAAACTTTAAAGGCAGAGGCTTACCCTCAGGTAAAAAACCGGCAAAGTTAACTCCTTTGTATCTGCGTCCTGTCAGACCACAAAGATATCCAGTTAGAACGTAACCACCCAGGCGAGAGTAAAAGCGCGTTTTGTTCAAACGAGCCCATCATAAAAACCCGAAGCCACAATCTCCCCGAGCTAGGAGATCTTGATCTTACAGACACTTTCTCCTAGCTATCCAAATCCAGATGGATTTTAGCCAAACCCGAGGGCGGTTCCGTAGAACAAAAACAGAGAACCTAAGTTCTTAAGTTTGGAGTTAACCGAAGCCTACAGAAAGCGCTCCGCGAGTGACACGCTCTTAAGCGTAAGACACAAGCTAAAGCAACGCCGCCGCAGGTATAAAGTCGAACGTTGTCTACACAGGTAGTGGTGACAAAGAAGACTCGCTTGTGAAAACTCCACAAGTACAAAAAGACCCCGCCAGAGGATCTAAGAACTTAACACTCAAAGATTCTCCTCAGAAGGCTCAAATCAACTTCAAAATGCCGCGAACAGCGACACAGCTGAAGTATAAGCCTCCCCTCGTTCAAAAGCATCATAACAATCATCGAAATGATGAGAACCAGTCACCAATCCCGATAAGGCAATACTTGCCAAAAATCGGAAAAGTTTTGAAAAAATTCAACACCGGAACTCCATGACCAAAACTCCATCCACCTGTCTCCTTCCAGCGGGAAAACTGGAAAAGGAAGTGAACACAGCCTGAATAACAGCAAAGGAACCGCAGCGACGGAACCGACAGCCGTGCCGACTACCAACACCCCAGTGTTAACGGTAGAAGGCTATCCCATCCTGTACCGGAAGCCACAGCCACAAAAGCGGAAGCGAAACCGGCCGTGGATTAGTAAACATCAGAACCCACAGGTAGCATAAAAACACACCGGACGATCCCGTAGTCCTCAAACCATTTCAGCTGCGAGCACCACTGCACTTGCTAACATGAAACGGAACCTAAAATCAGGGCTCTTCAGTAATGCGTAAGCACCTTCATCTGAACAGCCGTCAAGCACAACCGTGCAATCCGGAAGCTGACTCCCTGTTTGACTTAACTGTCCAACAAAGAACCAGCCCTCCGTTCGCTACCTGCCCCCCGTTCCTGTCAAAACCTAAATGCCGTTTTCCACTGACCAGGCCACTGCGCTGGACAACTTAAACGGCAAGTTAAGCTGGGTGTCATCCACCACCGTGGACACACCCTCACAATCCTCTCCTTCCTACTTGGTTACAAAGTTAGGAAGGTGACCCCCAGAGAGACTTGCATGGTCAATCCAAGAATCACTCAGACCAACAACCTCCTGCCCCCAGGGCGGAAGCTTACGTTGCCCAGCCACGAAAATGCGTGCCACATTCCTCCTGCGAACGTACACCACTTTCACCGGAGAACCCGGCTACACGCGGCCAATTGCCAACTCCAGGGCAATGGACAACAAATCCAGGAAGCTGAAGAGAACATCCTGTTCCTCCGAACTTCCAGAAGTCGGAACCAGATAGAGGTAGAGTAAGTTACCCCTTTGTTCTCAACCACCCCTTCCGGTCAAAACTTAAATGCCGTTTTCCGCCGCCCACGTCACTGCGCTGGACAACTTGAACGGCAAGTTAAGCTGGGTGTCGTCCATCCCCGTGGACGCACTCGTTATCCTTTCCTTCATGCTCGCAATGGCAATCAGGAAGGTGACCCCCGGAAAGACGCTCCCGGCCAAGCCGTTCGCGGTCGATCCCAGAATCACCAACTTCCACAATACCTAAATGCCGTTTTCCGCTGCCCACGTCACTGCGCTGGACAACTTGAACGGCAAGTAAGCTGGGAGTCGTCCACCACCGTGGACGCCCCCTCGTTAACCTCTCCTTCATGCTCGCAATCGCAATCAGGAAGGTGACACCCAGAAAGACACTCCTGGTCGATCCAAGCACCACCTAGTTTCGCACACAGTGCCTAAATGCCGTTTTCCGCTGCCCACGTCACTGCGCTGGACAACTTGAACGGCAAGTAAGCTGGGAGTCGTCCACCACCGTGGACGCCCCCTCGTTAACCTCTCCTTCATGCTCGCAATCGCAATCAGGAAGGTGACACCCAGAAAGACACTCCTGGTCGATCCAAGCACCACAGGGGGAGAATCCCCCTTAGCAGGTTTATTCACGTGAGCGGTCTTGTCAACCGGCTTAGCCGACAAAATGGCCGCTGTCTTGTCTACCGGCTTAGCGGGCAAATCAACAAACACATCAAAAGATTTTTTGCAAGAGTATCTTCACCAGAAACGGATTGTTTAGTCTTCCTAGAAGATTCTTTAGAAGAAGTGGGCGCAGCAGCTACCTTTTAGGCGTACACCACTTCTTGGCATTGTAGGCCATGACACAACAAAGACTCACGAAAAATTTTTGAAAAAATTTTGCAAGTCCAAAAAGCGGCCAACAACGCTGCCAAAATCAAGAATAAACAAGAACGACCTCACCTCAACAGCAGTAGAGAAGTCCAGATGCAAGAAGATACCAAGAGGAACAACAAAGTCAAAAGACTAAGTCAAAACGGCTGAAACAGCCGGAGCGTACATCAAATGCGACCAGTCTCACTGGCGCTGAGCTTTGGAAAGAATTGCATATGGCGGTGTATGCGCGCGCATACGGAAGGCAGTCTCGTTTCCGGGCTGGCTTAGACACCCTTACGGGTCTCATGTCACTCTTTTTTTAGAGGCGCCTTCCTTGTTACCAAGGGGACGCGTACAGCGTTACCAGCACTGAACTAGGGTTAATTGCTATATGTGAGTTGGGTAAGATATGTAATTTAATGATGAATCGCAAATATTTCTGTGCATTTCCTGGTCACTAGCAGATGCAAAGAACTATAAACTACCCATAACATATGCTGAAACAGTGGCACATATAAGAGTTCGCTTTAAAGATATAAAAAGAAATATACTTTTACTTATAAGTTTTTCATGTTCTGTTTGTTATCTCTCAGATAAAACACTGCATATGATTCTGTTCCATCTTGATGTCGAGAAAGAAAAAAGCAACTTGTTTCATGAAGGTATGATTCATATTGCTAGCATAGAATTGTCTTGTGACTTCAGAAGGTATTGTAGCTATCACGTAAGATTACATGTATTAAAGTATGATACATATTGCTGAACTTTTTGTTTATCTGAGAAAAGACAACTAAACGGTAAACAGATGCCCACCCGCCCTACCCATCCCCTTATTTTGAAAAAAAGATAGATTAAAACATTATATGCACATAAAAAGCACACAGTACAACTACTGTCATACTCTAAAAGCCTTTTAGTAAAAACTACAAGAACCAAATCAACAGCAAACACACACAGTGAAAACTGAATTCTCTATCATTCCATATGATTGTTTGGTCAAACCATTATTTTGTGAACTTAATTTGCATTGACAAAGACTTCACTTTACTTTACCATACTCCACTTTGTTACTTAAAACAAAGCCTTTGAAGAAAAATTTTATTTATCGTACATCAAGACTGGCATTTTACCCTGGTCTTGTTATCATACGAAGTTGAGCATATCAAGCTAAATAAATAAAGAACTGAAAGAAGAGAATGTGCAATGTCCTTGTGTTGTTTGCTGCATGATTTGAAGCAAAGCAAAAAGAGCCTGGAACCTGATTTAGTGTCAGTATTATAATTATCACAGATGACAAACTCTTCTCTGTGTAAGTAAATACTAACTGATGGAAACTGATTTTTTGTTTTTTGTAATATGGTGCACTCTGGATACTTTCAAGGGTGCTGATTATGAAGTTATATATTTTTAATCTTAATGTATTTTGTTAGTTTTGCAACTTGGTCGTTCTAATACATGTACAGCCAAACACACAAGCACCTCTGGCAAGACTCCTGCATGTACAGACATACTGTACATAGATGCGCATCCACTTTTCTTGTTCATTGTAAGTGTTTGTCAGTCAGCATGATGTGTGGCAGTAAATTTGTTCATCTCCAAATTAACGAAAAAGAAGAAATAACAAATTAGCCAAGAAAAGTCACAGGGATCAAAGCTGGGAAAATAGAAAACGAGGAGCATGAAAAAAGCCAGGAGTCCAAGGGGTCTCCAGGTCACTGGCAGGGTAGCGCCCGTATGGGGTCCACAGAAGCCACAATTGGGATCATGAACAAGTTTTCCATGTTCAAAAAAAGAAAGTGAATGTATGAATAAACTGAAAGAAATGATGCAGAAACTTCATGACACATGAGCAGAGCCAGCTGTGTAAACAAAAGAACAGATTAACATGAAAGAATTAGAAACATGAAAGAACTGAAAATAAGTAAGAACTGCATTGAATAATAAAAAAAATTACACATGACTATACAAGAATGCAACTAGAAAGAACCGGAAACCTGAAAGACGTGGAAACCTAAAAGATCTGGAAACATGAAAGAACTTCAATGTTGAAGTGAATGAACATACCTTGAAGTAATTGAACACCTCAAAGATTTAGAACCATGAAAGAACTTGAAACCCAAAAGAACTGAAAGACCTGAAAACCTGAAAGAACATACTTGAAACCTGAAAGAACTGGAAAACTTGAGAGATCTAAAGGAAATGGAAACATGAAAGAGCCAGAAACGTGAACAAACCGGAAAGAAAACCATGCCAACGCATCATGCTTATAAACCTTGGTGTCTCAGGCAATGCAGCAGGAGCCCTGCTAGAGGTGGCTGTGTAAGGACTGTACGTTCTTCTGCCTTCGCCTTTACAGGCTTTACACTTCTGGCGGTGGTGCACAGGGACCCTACCTTGCCCCACCCCTCCGTCTTCCATGGGGCCCTCCCCTTCTGTCAAAGCTGCACCCTCATCGGTGTTCCTATGCTGCGAACGACGTGGTTTTCGCCAGCGCGATTTGCTACGCAGCTCAGCGTTGCTGTTGTACACTCCTCCCCCCGTGACCTTGCTCTGACCTTGTCCTTTGCTGCCTCCTGGCTTGGGACTGGGGGCCACGCCCTTCCGTTTGACGTTTGTGTAGCGTCTCCGTCGTTTGCTGCTGTTACTGTCACTGAAAGAGAGAAAGGACTAGAAAATGCATGGATTAGAATGCATCATAATCATATGAAGGGAACAAAGGTGTGACAAAAATTTCACCAGTTATCAAAATGTAAGAAAACACACACACACACACACACACACACATGGACATACAAATATGAAAACATTTGAACAGCTAGATAACTTTCAGCTCTAAGTAGACAAAAACCACCCATACATAAAATGACACTCATACAAACACTGAAATCAACCTAAGATGTGCGCTCAGACATAGGCATCTAGAGACTACACACAGTTCCGATTCACATTTTGTCAATACCAGTCATGCTACAGACAAATACCTGGTAATATCAGCGGACTGGGAATCCATGTCCATCAACCCAAAGGACAGCGTTGAGGCCCCAGATGATCCTCCCAGTGGAAAATGACCCGGTGGTATCGACAGCACCCCTCCCCCTTGCCCGTCGTGACTAGCCCCTGTCAACTGCAGGGTGGGGGTGGATGTGGAGCGGATGGAGGAGGGGGTGGGGGAGGGGTGTTGTGGCTGCAGCAGCGCATGAAGGGTGGAGGCAGGCATGGTTTTGCTGAGCCCTGTAGTCATCCCTCCATTGGCATCCAGGAAGGCCATTTTGGACTTGTCTCTCCTTCAGAGGTGAGAAGAAAGGGTAAGCAGTAATCATCTTGCATAAATAGGTTTTCCAGTTAAGCTTCTGATTTAAGTCAATTGTTAGCAATATCTTTCTCCAAAAAGTTTGTTATCTCAGGCTTGTTCTTCACGGACCTTGCAAAAATCCCTCACAGACCTTGCTAATTTACCATACCTTATCTATCCTGACTATAAACACATGTGTACCAGCTGTTAAATCTATTTGGCCTTTACAAAGTACACTCTTCAAAAAAAGTTGAGGACCCCTTTTTTACAAGCACACCACACAAAACAGACAAGACCGAATTCTTTCATTTTTTAAAAATTATATAATTGAACAATCAAGGAGTAATGACAAACAAAGCAAAGATCGAACGCGGCAGCGACAATTTAGCTAGAGTGTGTCAAACGTGACAACCCTCGAAAATGGAATTCACAACAATGTGAATCGGTGTCAATAACGCGTGTGCCCTCCGTTGTGTGCCAGGCATTCAACACATCGTTGGCGCATGGAGTGGATCAGGTTGCATATGAATGCTCTGGGAACTCCATTCCACTCCTGCTGGAGCCATTGCAGCAGTTGACCCAGATCGGCAGGAGGAGGGTGATGTTGCTGTACCCGACGACAAAGCTCGTCCCACATGTGCTCTATGAGGTTCAGGTCCGGCTGTTGGCTGGCCACAGCATCCTGTTGACCCTGGCCTGCTGGATGAAGGTGTTTACAGCTGCAGAGCGATGGGGAGGTGCGTTGTCATCCCGAAGAATCGCACGAGGGCCGATCGCTTGGAGGGCTGGAACGACCAGAGGTTGCAGGATCTCATTTTGGTAGCGGACAATGGTCAAGTTGCCCACTACATGGTACAGAGGTGTCCTTAGACGTGTGCTGATCCCTCCCCAGACCATCACAGAGCCTCCGCCAAAACGCTGTCGTTCCAGGACAGCGCCTTCTACGAAGCGCTCTCCGCGACGCCTCCACACTCGGATGCGACCATCAGCAGGTTCCAAGCAAAAGCGGGACTCATCTGTAAACAACACCTGAGCCCACTGCTGATGTTGCCACCTCACCTGTTGAGTGCACCAGGCTCGGCGAGCTGCTCGGTGATTAGCAGTCAGGGTTGTTCCTCGGACTGGACACCTTGCACGCAAGCCAAAGTTGTGTAAGCGGTTTTGGATCTTCTGACCACTAACAACAGTGTTGGTGGTAGCTTGTAGGCGTTGCCTAATGTTGTTTGCCATAGCCATTCTTTGTTGCATGGCCTGCCTCGGAATGAAGCGATCCTCTCTTTGTGTGGTGACTCTGGGCCGACCAGAACGTTGTCGCTCCTGCACTCTTCCAGTTGCTTGGAATCTCTGTTTTAGTCTGATGATGACAGAGGGAGCCACTGCAAGCCTCTGGGCCACTTGCCTATAGAACGCCAGATACGCCATGTCCCCGCGGAATTCCTCGCGGACTTTCGAGCTATTCTCGTCGTTGATTGGTCAGAAATTCCGCCCGGACTTTTTATGTCCTCGCGCAATTCCTCGAGGAATTCCGCGAGGACGTTCGAGCTATACTTGTCTTTGATTGGTTCAAATGTCCTCGCGTAATTCCGCCCGGACTTTTATCGGGAACGTTCGTATGAGTTCGGCACTTTCTGCCCGGAGTTTTAGATCGAGAAATTTAAAAAACTTGGAACAGAATAGAATCGGATCGAGGGCACTCGTTTTGCACGGACTTTTAGATAGAGACATCAGAACAGTGGGATTGGAAGAGAGTCGGATCAAAGAAACCAACATTAACCGCGCGCGCGCGTGTGTGAGTGTAAATACACCTATTTCGTGGAAGCGGTTCTTGCAAACAGTACACACTTCAAATAAGTGCTCATGAGTTGTTTCCCTTCATTCAAAAAAGGGTTTTGGCTGACTGAACACAGAGATTCTGACCGTTTGTGCATCGGTTTGATTTGTCCACTATCCTTTTTTTCTGTGAGCGTGTATCATAATCGCACACACACACACACACACACACACACGCACATCTGAAACCCTGCCTCATCCCCCACCTCACTCTCTCCCCGATTTGGAAAAAGAAAGAAATATAATTTGAAACAGTATTATCTGACCGTCCCGAGCAAATATTCTCGGAACAGTGTAGTTCTTTGTGACCTTGGTCTTAACGAAAAATCTAGCAGTCTGATGAGTAACGGATGGCGCATGAAATGAGTCATTTGTGTCGTTTTACGCCTCTTTTTACAGTTCTACTTTGAAAGGATGCTGCACACACATAACAACAGTCCTTCCTTTACGCTCTTTTAAGTAAAACAAGTCGCGTAAGGCGAAATTACTACATTTAGTCAAGCTGTGGAACTCACAGAATGAAACTGAACGCACTGCATTTTTTCACAATGACCGTAGTCCGCCGCTTGTGCATAACGGAGTGAAACTGACGAGCCTGTTTAGCGCGGTAGTGGTTTCGCTGTGCCGCATAGCACGCTTTTCTGTACCTCTCTTCGTTTTAACTTTCTGAGCGTGTTTTTAATCCAAACATATCATATCTATATGTTTTTGGAATCAGGAACCGACAAGGAATAAGATGAAATTGTTTTTAAATCGATTTCGGAAATTTAATTTTGATCATAATTTTTATATTTTTAATTTTCAGAGCTTGTTTTTACTCCAAATATAACATATTTATATGTTTTTGGAATCAGGAAATGATGTAGAATAAGATGAACGTAAATTTGGATCATTTTATATATAAAAAAAATGTATTACAATTTTCAGATTTTGAATGACCAAAGTCATAAATTAATTTTTAAGCCACCAAGCTGAAATGCAATACCAAAGTCCAGCCTTCGTCGAAGATTGCTTTACAAAAATTTCAATAAATTTGATTGAAAAATGAGGGTGTGACAGTGCCGCCTCAACTTTTACAAAAAGCCGGATATGACGTCATCAAAAGTATTTATCAAAAAAAAACAAAAAACGTCCGGGGATATCATTCCCAGGAACTCTCATGTCAAATTTCATAAAGATCGGTCCAGTAGTTTGGTCTGAATCGCTCTACACACACACACACACGCACAGACACACACACACACACATACACCACGACCCTCGTCTTGATTCCCCCTCTATGTTAAAACATTTAGTCAAAACTTGAGTAAATGTAAAAAGGTCTGACAAGGCGTGTATGTCGAATGACAAATAAACATACCCTTACTTGAATAAAATGCTATACCAGCCAAAAATAAACCAGAAAATACATCTCTGACAACAACAACAACAACAACAACAACAACAACAACAACAACAACAACAACAACAACAACAACAACAACAACAACAACAACAACAACAACAACAACACAATTCATGTCTGCAAAGGAAGCAGGACAGTTGCTGATTTTAGTATGTATCTAAAGAAGTAGATGCCAATATAGCGAGCAAAATTGCGTACAGATCTGTCTAAAATCTGTATTTTTCTGTTTAATTTCACATTCTGCCTGTAAGAAAATGTCTTCTTCAAGCACCTATGATACATGGGTCTTGGCAATGATCGCATTCACATCTTGCACCATTAACAGCGCAACATCAATTGCTATTTGTAATCCTGCGTTTTGAAGAAATTGAGTGATCGCCCTTGATTTCAAAGCAATTACATATGAGAGTCCGGTAAATTCCCATTCCATGTTTTTAGTGAGTAGAGAATAGCTCGAAAGTCCAGGCGGAATTCCTCAAGGAATTGCGCGAGGACATTAAAAGTCCGGGCGGAATTTCTGACCAATCAACGACGAGAATAACTCGAAAGTCCGCGCGGAATTCCGCGGGGACATGGCGTATCTGGCGTTCCATACTTGCCTGCTGGCAGCAACACTGTCTTGTAGCCATCCTATTGCCCTTCCTCTATCCAAATCGCTCAATTTTCTTCGTGGGGGCATGTTGCTACTGTGCATAATTGTGTCAGCGTGTCAACCTTTAAACACAAGCTGGTGAGCGATGTTCATAGCCAGGACCCTGTTGTAGCACGTGCATCACAACCTTTTGCCCTGGCATGCGTTCCGCAAATTTCATGGGGCTTTAAAAAACACCCTTTTTCTTCCAAAATGCAGAAGCTTTTGAGAAGTCCCACAAAGGGAAATAACTCTGCCTGCCAAACAAAATTCTAGGTCAAGACTCATTGTTCATTTGTTAATTCAAACACATTAATCTTTTAATTATTATGTCGATGTTTAATTTTTTGGCAATTTTTTTATAATTAGATCCGTTTTTTCAACCGATCCTTAACTTTTTTTGAAGAGTGTATCTCTTATGAACAACATTCAAATATTCTCATATAAAATAGCTTTCAAAACTATTGTAACTTGTTGATCTTATAGTCCGACAAAACTGCAAATTTAAATTTGGCAAAAATATACTGTGGTATTCTCAACGTCACAGAATCCAAGTGGTATCTTCAATGTAACAAAAGCAGTATCTCACGTCACAGCGTTAAAGCCAGCAGGCCCAGAGCGCGTGTTGCGCAGGTTGCCCTTCATGTATTTGCTTGGCGGCCCTGAGTCGTTAGCAGACGAGGGGGCTCCTGTCAAGGTCAGTTGGGAGGGGTTGGTGGGCAGGGGGATGCGACTAGGGGGGCCTCCTCGCTTGGCGATCGCCTTCTGAAACATCAACAATTAAATGCATGTGTTATGGATGCAGGGGAGTTCAACAGGTGGCAGTGATCTGTCAACCTTGGCTGAGATTAAGGAGCCACCGATATGTGTACTTTTGAGAATGTTTACTCTAAACGAGCTGCTTGCATTACTGAATTACCAAAAGGTGTAATGTTATGCAAATGAACTATATCGACCACCACTAAAAGCGTACAGACAACTCAACTAATATTTACAAATAAAAAAATCTTCCTCATTTTAAAAACTCTTGCCAAAAATAATCACACGACTGAGTTTGACACTGTGTGCTTTGTACTTCTAATAAAGCACATCATTGTTGTGTAATCAAGTTTAGAACATGTTAGACACACACACACACACACACACACATGTACACAACTATCACCAAGCACACACAAAAACTCTTCTCACAAGATTAACATTCTTCAGCTGCTGTACTTTGTCCTCCTCTCTGAGGCGAAGGTTGCTGTCTGCCGACAGATGACGCATGGTACGCGTGTCAAGTGCTGCGTTGCTGAGCTTCGGTGCTGAGCTGCTGGTGTTGAGTGTGTTAGCGTTGTTGGCCCGGTGCTGGTTGCGCAGGTTGGACATGCTGTTGTTGCCTCGCATTCCTGCTATAAATTAGATCAAGGTCAAGGTGAAAGACAGGCAAGGTCAGACCAATGTCATGTCACATCAAGGTCAAAGATCAGGTCAAGTCAGAAGTCAAGTAATTTAATTGGTAAATCCAGTGAACTCAAGAAGTTCTTCATAAAAAAAAATTCAAACAGAAGGCTGGGATGGGGAATTATGGTTGTCATGTCCTTACTGCCATGTTATCTTCTCAGAATTACTGCACTCTGATTTTACTAAAAGCATCTTCCAATGACAACTCACTAAAATGTAAAGTATTACGTCAGGAGAACAGATACACAAATATTTCAATCAGGCATTGTCAGTGATCTCGATGACCCCTTGTTTCAGTCAAGTCTGTTCTAAAGATATCCTGAACTGTCAGATGCTTGATGTGAAGCCATGGGCCCATGACAACCCACATGTTCATCCTGCTCAGTCTAGTTCTTTCATACAATAAGATAATTTTATCTTCAACTATTTTTCTCCATCATTACCTTCCCTAACTGGTCCCAGCTCTTTCTTCCTAGGGCCAGAGTTCTGTGAGTTTTGCCGATTCATTGTGGCACGTACGTTGTTGTCCGCAGCACCCATTCGGCCATTGTCTCTGCGACCTGGTTGACCGTAACTACCTTGTGAATCCCTGCGACCCGGCGGTCCGGAGCTCTGAGAATCTCTGCGGCCTGGTGGTCCGGAGTTGCTCTGAGAATCTCTGCGACCTGGCGGTCCGTTGTTGCTTTGAGAATCTTTCCGGCCTGCTGGTCCATTGCCGGACTGGGAGTCCTTACGACCTGGTTGTCCGTTGTTACTGCAAGCAAGTCATCAAGTAACGTGAGATGATGTGAAGTAACGCCTTCCTTTCTTGTTTACTTTTAACTGGGTGAAAATGGCAGTTCTAAATGAAGAAGAAAATATGAAGGCATTGTTATTCTGAACCCAAAGCACAGTGTGCACAACAGGTCTGTTAAAAGAAATTTCCTTCAACCTCTGGATTTGCTTTGAAGTTTTTTTGGCTCCTAGGTGTGACTCTATTGTCATCTGTTTTGCACAAATTCACTGATATCATCATGCAGTTCCAAACAGTTGAAACATATGCTGTTTATTTAAACAAAATTATTCTGCAAGTTCTACGATTTTTCTTCTTTCACCTTCAGCCAGAGCTAAGCCAAAGGCTTTATTATATTATGGACAGGTGCAAAGAAGATAACATCCCAATCCAAGTAATTCAATGTTTTTAGTTTTTTTTTTTATCAATGTACACCTTCTTACCCATTTTTGTTCATGCTGCGTAACGAAGGGTTGCGGGGGAGTCGAGGGCCGCCCCGGAGACTGCGTAGGTAGCGTCTGAGCCAGTCCCTGACACCGTACAGACTACAGTGCTCCGACATTGTCAGGCGAGACCAGGGGTTGCTCTCCGTCATGTCCAGAGCAGACATGGCAACCGAACGCCCCACCTGATAGAAAAGAGATGTTTTGGGGTCAGAGGCAGAGTCCCACCACTTTTGTTGTTTAATGTTTAAGCAAACAGATTGAATATGTTTCAGGTTCTCAGGCAGTGTCTCATCTCTTTATCCATCTACACACACATACAAACCCACATTGTAACTGTATGAAATCCTGTATGTATACTTGGCTAAATCATGCAGTTACAATGCACCGAGTGCAGTGGTTCCTCTCTTTCAAGACCTTCACTTTCTTTATTTGGTGTTTAACGTCGTTTTCAACCACGAAGGTTATATCGCGACGGGGAAAGGGGGGAGAGGGGATAGAGCCACTTGTCAATTGTTTCTTGTTCACAAAAGCACTAATAAAAAATTTGCTCCAGGGGCTTGCAACATAGTACAATGTATTATCTTACTGGGAGAATGCAAGTTTCCAGTACAAAGGACTTAACATTTCTTACATACTGCTTGACTAAAACCTTTACAAAAATTGACTATATTCTATACAAGAAACACTTAACAAGGGTAACAAGAAGGGCAAAGCCCATACGACTCACATGCTTGACCTTGACATGACCTTGACCTTCAGGGTCAAGGTCAAATAACTAAACCTAGCAATGACATCATACACTAAGAACTGCTTTACACATTTTTCCTACCAAAATACATGTGACCCAAGGTCAAGGTCATCCAAGGTCATGCAACACAAAGCTGTTAATTCAAGACATAGGAAGTACAATGGTGCTTATTGGCTCTTTCTACCATGAGATATGGTCACTTTTAGTGGTTCACTACCTTATTTTGGTCACATTTCATAAGGGTCAAAGTGACCTTGACCTTGATCATATGTGACCAAATGTGTCTCATGATGAAAGCATAACATGTGCCCCACATAATTTTTAAGTTTGAAACAGTTATCTTCCATAGTTCAGGGTCAAGGTCACTTCAAAATATGTATACAATCCAACTTTGAAGAGCTCCTGTGACCTTGACCTTGAAGCAAGGTAAACCAAACTGGTATCAAAAGATGGGGCTTACTTTGCCCTATATATCATATATAGGTGAGGTATTGAATCTCAAAAACTTCAGAGAAAATGGGGAAAATGTGAAAAATAGCTGTTTTTTAGGCAACATTTATGGCCCCTGCGACCTTGACCTTGAAGCAAGGTCAAGATGCTATGTATGTTTTTTGGGGCCTTGTCATCATACACCATCTTGCCAAATTTGGTACTGATAGACTGAATAGTGTCCAAGAAATATCCAACGTTAAAGTTTTCCGGACGTCCGGACGTCTGGACGTCTGGACGGACGGACGGACGGACGGACGGACGACTCGGGTGAGTACATAGACTCACTTTTGATTCGCATGTGAGTCAAAAAGAGAAACAGAATCCGTTAGTCGCCTCTGGGGAGCATCGGGTAAATTCTTCCCCCTAACCCGCGGGGGGTTTAAGACCTCGATAAATCTAAGAAGATTGTCTTTAAAGAAAAGGGTTTTTAAGTAGGGGAGGAAAAGGAAGATCTGAGACAGCAAAGTTTTGAAGGGAAGAAGACTTGGATAGGTTTGACCATACTCTTGCTGTCTGCAAGAACTTTGCAAAATATCATTGTTACTGATGCACTGTCCATCCTCTGTGCAGTGCACCCTGCTCGTTTTGGGACATCAAAATAAGGACAATGGATTTCCAAAATTCCTAGTAATGGTACATTGACCAAAGGGTCTTCAGAATTCATCTGACACCTTCCATCTTATATAACCAACTAGGTGGTGATTCTGTCTGACTGTCAAGCCCTTCCATGATGGACACACTCAACAAGGTCTCATAACACTTTCACTCTTGCGCTTACAGCCTTACTTGATAGCTCAGAATAATAGCTTTTCATAGCTGCGTATGTTGCGTGTGCTTGGCTGGAGTGAATGGAGTGAAAACCGCAATTGTCAAAACGAATTCCCTAACTTTGGCAATACAATATTCTATATAATACCCAGTATGCCCTCAATAAACCCTACTTACATCCTCAAAATGTGCCTGTGTGTACTTTGGAGGGAAGCCAGCCAGAGGAGGTGGTGTGGCCCTACCGTCGTCACCGTAAGCTGGAGGCACCGGGTTAACGATACGGCCCATGTTGTAGTTACACTCCAGTGTGTAGCTGCAATGTATCATCATCACACCATCAGTTCATATGACAAATAATCCTGACTACAAAATCAAACTATCGTCAAGTAATATAAGCTTTTTGCTTGAGTTTGTGTCCTTGCTGCATACTGTTAATTGTTTTATGTCTTGTATTTTGAATAACATTTTGTTTAGGCTGACTATAATGATACTCTTGTGGCAGAATAATGAACAAAATATTCCCTACTGTGAAATCGGCAGAAAAGTTCATATTTGTCAACTGCAAAACAGTAGGTCAACAAAACGGTCAACCAGCTATCAAAGTGAGAGTGGCCCCCATCCCTGCTTTACATTGCTTGCTTGAGAGCGCATTTTCCGTTTAACTTCCCACCTGTCTGGTTACATATACCACCCACTCAGTTTTCTTTCTCATTTCAAACGCAACTACCTACATACCTGTGTATAATGCCGATGGCTTTGAAGATGCCCACCCTGCCACTGCCTTCCTTGGACAACCCGTCACGTTTGTCCTTGAGGTACATGTTGCGTTCAGAGAAGTTGCAGCCTGAGAAGTCAAAGTGGGCCGTGTTCACTGCTATCAACTTAGCATACAGCATGTTTTCCACCTGTAGAGAGAAATGTAAAGAGTGGGTGAAGAGTGAGCATGGTATGTTAGCTTTTGCTTTAACTTGCAAATATAGCAAACAAGAAGAAGAATTAAGGCTTGCACGTATGCCTGCAAGCAGACATGCAGATCTGATGAATATGGCAGACGGACAAACAGACAGAAAGACATACACACCAACACAGCTGGAGATGCTGCTATACATACTCCATCAAGTACACACACAGGGGCATGCATACACTTAAACACAAGCAGTAAAACAATGCATGCACACTCGTACCCACACACACACACAAGCACCCTCGCAGGCATGGATGCACACACACACACACACACACACACACATACTAAACCACAACCACCTCTTAACTACCTGCACATCTTCGTTGTCAAAGAAGTTCCCGTAAATGAAACAGCCCCGCTTGGAAGCATGGCCGTGCAGGTCAACATAAAATGCAATGCCGCTCTCATGGGGCAGAATCTCTTTGAGCTTGGGGTCAGCTAAATGGGGGGCACAGGTTCCCGACAAACCCTCCATTGTGCCTGGTTCTTCCTCGTCCTCCGACCCTTCGTTTCCAAGTCTGTCTGACACTTCCCTCTCTGAGTCTAAACAAAAGTCCGTCATGGCACTATTCGGGTTGAGGTCTTCAGACATATTAAGTTCTGACAGCCGGAGTCGCAGTTCGCTGTCAACCGGCCGAACATCTACACCTTCCATGGCTTCGTTTTTCTGGTCAAGCAAGCTGAAGAGACTACTGCTAGAAGAAGTGGGGTGAAGTTTGTTCGCCTTGTACGTCTCCCCCCCGCTCTGGTCACTCGTGGAGCCATCGCTGACGTCAAGGTCAGCAAGGTTGAGAGGTTCTATCTTCATTGTTTCTGTGACCAGCTCCGATCTGGTCAGCTGACTGCTATTCCCTGTGCCCAGCCAAGGGCTGCGGCTTTTCACTTCAGTGTGTTTCACCGTCACTGACATCACCGCAGCGTTCGATTCCTCTGGTGCAGGGAAGAAGTGAGTCTGTGTGGATGAGCCCACGGGCGTTTCATTACCATCCAATTCGTGAGAGTGGCTGAAGCTAAGGCTCACTGTACTGTCCCCTTCACTGGAACCGTTCCCTCTTCCCATAAGTCTGTCCTTGGATTGTCGGTCGGTTAGTTTGGGCTGGTCTTCCCCTTGTGCTTGCGGAAAGTTGACTCGAATGTCTTGAAGCTCGCCGTTATCTCTGGGCACACGGTTCTCAACATGATGATACACCAAAAGGCTCTTGGACGCGTAGATGGGTGGGTGGAGGAGGGGGGAGGGATCGAGGTACATACGATTGAGATTCATGCCCCGCTGGTCTGTGCGATAGTGTCCGCGCATGACGCCGTCGGGGTTGAGCATGGGAATCAGCTTGAAGACAAACTGCTGGCGAAGCTGTGCGGCTCGAGGGTCGTTTTCCCGCAGGATGAAGTCGAGGAAGCCGTTATAGACAAAGCTGGCTGGAGTCTCTCCTGGGTGCACTCGACTGCTCAGTAAGAATACCTGCAGTGAAAATATGTACATTTTAGAAAACTGTCCAACATAAGAATAAGGATAGGGATAAGGATAAGATTCATATAGTCCTGTGACGTTACCCTCATGGAAATTCGGGCTGCTTTCTTTTTCTTTCCAAGCCCTGAGACTTTCGCTGTGAACTTGGGTTCTTTATCGTGCGCATGCGTGCACACGGGGGTGTTAGGACACCGAGGAGAGTCTGCACTTGTACCTGGTGTAATGAAACACTCAGGACCCTCCAAAATATTACTTTATTGAAAAATTCAGTTACTCTCACAAAAATTAAAATCTTTTCACAAATGCAGATGTACAGATTCAGTCAAATTGGCCAGTGTCACAAAACAGACACACTTGACTTCAGACAAATTTGCTTTTACAGAACTGCCTCTGTAGGATTCAGTGAATAATTCAGACATGTTATCATCTGAGCATTTTCAACATTTTGAACCAAAGAAATGTTGACACAATTGTTGTTCAAAATTGGTTAGGTGCCAAGACATTCAAAGTGTCTGCAGAGCCAATGACATTCATCCAAACCCGACCCTTAAAAAATTGTTTTTGAAAAATATAAATTGTACACTTAAACATTCAATTAATCTAACTTTCTTGTGATATGATTCCCACCCTTCGAAAGCCTACTTAGAGGTAAGGCCTTTTCTTTTTAATATGTCCAACTCTTATAAGCCTTTCTGGAGGAGAGGCCTCTTATTATAGACAATCTTGTACTTACTCTTTTTCCTTGAAATTTCCTGCATCGAGGTTTCTCCTTGTCAGGGAAGAGATGTTTGTCAAAGCGGGGCTCTCGGTAGTTGGTCATGCCATGACATGATGTGATGGTCAGAAGGTCAACGCGAAGTTTGTCCAGGGAGTAACACAGTAGCTCTCGGTGGTAGTAAATGCTCTTTGGAGGACTGAAAATTCAAGTGATATGTCGTGTGAAACTGATTTCAGAACGACCCAATTTAAACCTCATTAAAACTACATCAGAGTACAGCTGCATCATAATGAAAGTCAGAGGTCTCATCTAAACGAAAATTCGACTAAAATGTCAGTGTTATATTTCAATCTTACTAACGCCAGGAACAAATTTTCGTTTCTTTTGTGATCTTCAAACATTTGAAACAATTAGATAATAACAAAATAGAATGAGAGGAAAACTTGTGGACTTTATGAAGGTCTTAAAAGAGGGTTCCGGGCGGGGATGTAGCTCAGTCGGTAGCGCGCTGGATTTGTATCCAGTTGGCCGCTGTCAGCGTGAGTTCGTCCCCACGTTCGGCGAGAGATTTATTTCTCAGAGTCAACTTTGTGTGCAGACTCTCTTCGGTGTCCGAACACCCCCCGTGTGTACATGCAAGCACAAGACCAAGTGCGCACGAAAAAGATCCTGTAATCCATGTCAGAGTTCGGTGGATTATAGAAACACGAAAATACCCAGCATGCTTCCTCCGAAAACGGCGTATGGCTGCCTACATGGCGGGGTAAAAAACGGTCATACACGTAAAATTCCACTCGTGCAAAAAAACCGAGTGTACGTGGGAGTTTCAGCCCACGAACGCAGAAGAAGAAGAAGAAAAAAAAGAGAAGGCCCAAAGACAGGGGTTTCTTGGCACAATTAACCTGTTTCAATGACAACCTAATGGACCCCTCCCATCTGTTTATGTTTCTCAGTCAACTAGGGCACCTTACGCTATGCATAAATAAAAACAGTTGACACTTTTGCTCAAACATTCTCGCATGACCAATCATGCTAATCATGCATTTTCACAGCTTCGCTTTTTCATGACCGAGAAAGATTCAGAATAAACGACAAACAGATAGGAAATGATGAAAAAGCTCATTCGACACATAAGTGATGCAATATTACTTGATTTCTCATGATTCTGACCGTAAAAATGTCAAGCAAGTCAGCCAAACTCTGGCACATCATTGTGTTGGCGGTGCCTAATAGACGATATTCGGAAATAAATCTGTCAAGTTCTTAATTGTTGTGGAAGAGTTGCTTTCCCTTGTTCTTCCTTGCTTTGTCAGTAACACTGAGGCAAGCTACACAAGACATTGTAGGCCAATCACTTGCGAACGGTGTATCTCTGCACACAGAAGCGATCTTTGCAAGTGAAATCATGCAAACGACTGACATCCCAGTGAGGATTAGCTCTGATCTGTGCTGTCTGCACTGTCCTCTCAATATAACACTCTTTTCGTTTGAACGTACATCACAGCTGACAATAGGCATTGCCGATATGATTGCGTCCCCCAATGCACAGGTCGAGCAACCACGTAAGGAGACAACCTGTTCGCTAGTGATCTA
>NC_090249.1:36348414-36350712 GCF_037325665.1 Littorina saxatilis
CATTTTTAACCAACAGAGATGACGTGATAAAAGAAACAATATGAAGGCAAAGAAATAGCCTAGGCAGAATAAAGAATCAGAAGAAAATAGAGCAGCAAGATGCTGTGATGAAAATGACTGCACACATAGGCCAATGTAAAAGATCAACGTTAATTGCCATCTTACTTGAGTTGACAGGTTCTTCCTCCTCGTCTTTGGTAACCTTCTCCACTTTGGCCAAGTTGCCAGAGTCAAACTTGGAGGAGAACGTTAGGTTTCCTATCCGTGCCTCCATACTGACCCTGTACTGTCAATAAAAACAAACAGACAAACACAAATTCAGGTTCACTGTGATCAATCACTTCCTTCGGTTTATATCATATACGTACACGTACAATATATGTATAGCGTACGTATTTCTTTTTCAGGCTGCTGTTAAGGTAATACGTAGTGCTCATGCAGCTTTAAGATGGGTGATACATGGCATTAAGCACTCCTATAAACTGCATATATATGTATGTTGAGCATTCCGTATGCGGCAGTGCTGTCCTCAAAATATGACGTTGCTTACTTAATTTGCTACACGTACTGCATGCACAGAAAACAAATCTGCAACAACAGCTAGCAGCCGAATAAAGCTGCGCTGTGAAATTTAATATGTCTCAGGATCTATATATATGAGCAAACCAGTAACCTGAATAGGTATACACTAATAAAGGTTCAGTAAGCCTGTAAGGATTTGCAATTTGATAGCAGCTCTAGAACATGTTCCAGTCATGAACAAAGGGCACAGTGCATTTTATGAACTGTGTACAAGCAATGTGGAAGCAATACGTTTACAAGGGTACTGCCTGCTTATCCTGCTAAGGAACCAACGAGTCCTCGAGCTCAGAGTGGCAGGACCAAGCTTGTTCAGCTGTGAACCACGTGAAGCTTCAGTGCAAATTATGCAAGCCGGGAGTGGGTTTCAAATCCTGTATGGTCTCAACGATTAACAGTATTTTGAAGACTCGGTTCTTTGGCCTGGTGTTTTATGAAAGCAATAAGTTAACACACTTCCAACCAGTTCCGATGGAGACAAATATTTACCATATCGAAAGCATAAACTCATGCGTTCAAAACAGCGCCATGAAACTGTTGTGACTTAAAACTGAGCATTGAGTGATCAACGAACAAATGGCACAACTGAGACAAATCTGACTTACCGTTATGAACAGACACTTAAACCAAACCGCATCCACCACTGTAGAGATACCATTTGCATCATGTAAACTCTACATCTTTGTTAACTGCAATTGTTTTGTCCCAAAGTCAAGAAAACAAAGATCTGCGGTCGACATCTTGTAAACTATCATGGTTGCTGACCATGTGACCTGTTTCGAGGTCGCTGATTGGTCTGATTGACTTTGATTCGTCTGCTTCAAGTCCGTGGCAAAACGTTAAAACTGTTGTACACTGCTGAAAGTAAATAAGTTACATTCAACTAGAAATTAGGCAAAACATTAAAAAGGTGTTAATCTTTTTTAAAAAGCACACGGAATACTGGCTTATCGTTCAGTTAACATTTCTGCCATTAGAAGGGGATAGCTCTGTCAATGCCCCAACCAAAAATTCGCTTACCTCCCTTAGATTGTGGCTTTTTCTTCTCACTGATTCGTTCGTCTGTTAATACATTTTATTCAGCTCTTTCTTTCTTTCATTCTTTCTTTCTAAAAGTTGACACTGTTTTCGTATATACATGTCAATCTTATTTATTTCTTTATTTACTTTATTTCATCATTAATTTTTTTGGTTGAGCTTTTTCTCCGCTTAAAATCAATATTGTTTGCACGGTGTCAGCACAATCAAGTTCTTACTGTGACATATCTCAAAGGCCTAAGGGGAGGGGGTGGGTGTGGGGGGTTGTATTTTCTATTTGATCCTTTACAACTGAGAGGATTTACTATCATTCCATGGGACAAAAACTATGCATAGTAAACTGACACATCAAAAGATAATGAACAAAATGAATAGATATCATTGAGTTTCATTCCAACGCTATCATTTAGGAAATATGTACATATAAATATATATGTTTGTGTGTGTGTGTGTGTGTGTGTGTGTGTGTGTGTGTGTGTGTGTGTGTGTGTGTGTGTGTGTGTGTGTGTGTGTGTGCCGTGTGTGCCGGTGTGTGTGGTGTGTGTGTGCCAGTGTGTCCGGCAGTGTGTGCACGGTGTGTGTGTGTGTGTGTGTGTGTGTGTGTACGTGTGTACGTGTGCGTGTGTGCCCCAACCGATTTGATAAAATATTTGAGATGACGAAGTATCTGTCGAGGTACAT